>NW_023270503.1:29750384-29771347 GCF_011800145.1 Mirounga leonina | reverse complement strand
AAAATCTCTAGCACTTTTCTGCACTTGATGTATATGTCTCTCTTACCTTACCCTCTTTGGGTCCTGACGGCCAGCACTGATTCTGGTGAGGCTCTGTGAACTGTATTTCACCTTGACCTTGGCGTTGATTTGGCAGAAGCTCTGTTTTATCACACAGGCTTCTTGCTGTTGGGTGGCATTTCTTTATTCCAACACCCAGTCTACTCTGTCATTAAAATTTGTCTTACAGATTAGGATTCATTGATAATTGATAACTGTTTTGGTAATGCTAGTGAATATAATTCTCCTTTCCTTACATTTTTATATTCGGGTCCATGGAGGCTAAGCAGTCTTACCAGTGATGGTAAGAACAGGCATGGTAACAAATTGAGGTTAAAGTTTATTGAGTACTTGTTTTGTGCTAGACACACTAGCAAGCATTTTACCTATGTTATCTCACATAGCCTTTAACACAGTCCTAACAGGTGGGTGCTGTTACCATGCATGTTTTACAGGGAAGGGAATGAAGTCTGTGAACTTTAGGAACCTATTGTGGGGCCTGGCAGTGTGCCAACCAAAGGCAGGACGCTGGAGCCCTACTCTTAATTGGGTTGCCACCCCACCTCTCAGGACTCCACGTGGAGCTGGGACCTCACAGGGGCCATCTGTCAAAAATCTGCCTCCCTAGCTCATCTCAGAAAGTGGCCACATTCTGTCACAATGGTTTGGATACAAGCAATTGGTTAGCAAATGTCCCTTCCTTCTCTGCCTGTGGAAACTACCCCTTTGTGTCCAGAACCCATGAGCCTCAGTGTCTGCTCGCTGCAAGCTGTACTTTTGGATTCTCATTGGTCTGTTTTCAGAGTGAGGCCTAGAGCAAAAACCAGCAGCCCCCTGCCTCCCCCCATAACTATTCCACCAACACATTTACACCTTCTTCTGATAGGTCACCTCCTTGTTACCATATGCCTTAGATATGATTCACCTACCATAAAAGTCACCATTTTAAAGTGTCCAATTCAGTGGGTTTTACTATATTCACAAGGTTGTGCAACATCATTGTGATATAATTGAAGAATACTTTCATCACCCTGGAAGGAAACCCCTTACCTGTTAGCTATGGATTTACCTATTCTGGACTTGAATATAAATGGAATCATACCATATGTGGCTTTTTGTGACCACCTTCCTTCACTTAGTATGTTTTCAAGGTTCGTCCATGTTACAGCATGGGTCGTGACTGAATAATATTCCATTGTGTGGATATACAATTTATTTATCTGTTCATCAGTTAGTGGACATTTGTTTTATTCCTACTTTTTGGCTATTATGAATAATATTGCTGTGAACATTCATGTATGACTTTTCTGTGGACATTGTCTTTTAATTCTCTTGGGTATATATCCATGAGTTGAATTGCTGAGTCATATGGTAACTCTATATTTAACTTTTTGAGGAACTACCAAACTGTTCTCCACAGAAGCTACACCATTTCACATTCCCACCAGCAGTGTGTAAGAGTTCCATTTCCTCTACCTCTTTGCCAACACTTGTTGTTCTCTGTCTTTTTTTATTATAGGCATCCTGGTGAGCATAAAGTAGTGTCTTATGGCTTCGATTTTTATTTCAATACTATCTAATGATATTGAGCATCTTTTCATATACTTGCTCTCCATTTGTATACCTTTAGAAAAATGTCTCTGCAAATCCTTTGCCCATTTTTCTTTTTCAAATAAAAAAATATATTTTTTATTTATTTATTTGAAGAGAGAGCAAGAGCACAAGAGAGTAGGGAGGTGGGAGGAGGCAGAGGGAGGGGCAGAAGCAGACTCCCTGCTGAGCAGGGAGCCCAGTGAGGGAACTCAATCCCAGGACCCCGGGATCATGACGTGAGCTGAAGGCAGACGCTTAACTGACTGAGCCACCCAGGCGCCCCTCCTTTGCCCATTTCTCAATTGGATTATTTGTTCTAGTACTATTGAATTGTTAAGAGCTCTGTATATTCTGGATACTAGACCTTTATCAGATATATGATAATACTTGCATATAAGATATGCAGATTTTTTTTCCTGTTCTGTGGGTGGTCTTTTTACTTTCCTGATAGTATCCTTTTGAAGCACAAAAGCTTTTAGTTTTGATGAAGTCCAACTTACCTGTTTTTTATTGGATGCTTATCCATTGAATGTCATATAAGAAAACATTGCCTGATCCAAAGATTTATACCTACTTCCTTCTAAGAGTTTTATAGTTTTAGCTCTTAACCTTTAGGTCTTTGATCCATTTTGAGTTCATTTTTTATATCGTGTGAGATAGGAGCCCAACTTCATTCTTTTCCATGGGCCTATTCACTTATCCCAGCACCATTTGTTGAAAAGACTATTCTTCACCCACTGAAATGTCTTGGGTTGAAAATCAGTTGCCCATAAATGCATGGGTTGGTCACCAGTGCTTGACTAGCTAGCATGTCTTGAAATGTTGTTTGGGGTTTTGACATTGTAAATAAGAGCAGGGCTCAGCCAGAAGACGTTAAGGTAAAAACCCGTGTTCTAAAATCCTCATTTCCATAAGCCAACATTAAGGGGAGTTTGACATATCTTCTGACCCAGTCTAAGCTATTAGGGCAGATACGTGCAGTCTCTTGGGCCCAGCTAGCTTTGTTGCCATAGGAACCTGCATTTGCCCATGACTTACTCTACTGGGTTCGTAAGGAGAGGAGGAGACAGCAAATAGGTTTACTTCAGAAACAGAACTTGGATTCTCAGAAGCCGCAGGAGAAGGGGGAGCAGCTGCTATAGCCATTGCATGTTTTAGATGGCCCGGGGGGGTGTGTCCACGCCCGCATGCGTGCGTGTACACGCACACAAAGGCAGTAACACTGGCTCCCTGCATTCCCTGTGCACCCCTGAGGGGCAGGAAGAGCCAGTCCCACTGGAGGCGTGAGCAGGTGCACACCCCATGCATACTTGCGCACACGCTCACGCACCTTGTGTACGCTGATCCCGCGGCAGTTCTTGGGAACGGCGGGCTTCTCTGAGTCCGCCCGCAGTCCGGCTCTGAGGCGGACCAGGCCTCGCACCTCACCCCGACCCTGCTGTCCACTTACTGTTCCAGGAACAGAGTGGGTCCTTGCATCCCCAAAGTCCACATCCCGGGGAGTGGGTTCTTGGTGCCTCAGCTGCTTGTGCTGTTGGGGAGCCCTGCTCTGAGACGCTGTTCCCTGGGGCTCTGCCACAACAGCTTGGGGAGATGGTTGCTCACACAGCTGTTGGCGTGGCTGAGCAAGCTCTCCAGGCCCTCAGTAGCCTGTTCAGAAAGCAAAAGCAAAGGGCAGCCAGTTTCCATTCACATCAGTCCTTTCCTCAGCTCTGTGAGCTTTTTCCCTGGAGATCCTGGCACCCCGGCTCACTTGGCCACCCACTCTGCCGAAGTCCCAGCAGGGGAGAAGTTTCGTGAGGTGTGTCACAGGAGGGCTGTGTGGAAGCAAGGAGCAACGGATGATGAGGGCCTTGCTTGTTTTCTTATCACTGCCCCAGTAGCCTTGGGCATTCTCACTGACAACCTGTCACACAGGTTTCTTTGTTTAAAAACTTCTAGGGTGTTGTCGGAATTCAGCAAAGCCCAGGTAAACTCTGTGCCAACCAGCGGACTGAGCGGACTCAGCGGAGAAGCGGAGATTCCCACAGGGCGGGCCTCACTCTCCTTCCCCGGCCCAGAGGCCAGCATCCCGTGTGATGTGCCCGCAGAGCCCCTCCTGGCCCAGGCATCCCCTGCCACTCAAGACGGGCACCGCAAGCAGGAGCCGCCTGCCCAGGCACCTGGCGCCCTGGGCTTGCAGCAGTCGGGCATTGCCCAAGCTGTCCCTTCGGGAAGCGCTTCAGGCCAGCAGCCTGCCAGTCCCGTGAGAGAGGTGGCCAGAGCGATGGCCCAGGGGAGTGGCCAGCAGAAGCCCCCGGAGGATGACGGAGCTGCGTGGAGCCTTCGGGTGTCCTCACCCACCAGTCCGGTGAGTGGTACAAGCTTTTCAGGGGGCGGGCTTGGGGAAATGTCTCAGAGCTGGTGCAGGGTATCTCCAGCTCATGACCCGGAGTGGTCTCTGCCTTCTCCCCGCTAACCCCTCATGTCTCTTGGCGGATATGAGCCAGACACTGTGCCAGTCCCTTCCCATGGGTGTCTCTTGTCATCTCACATTGACCCCATGGAGAAGATAATTTTCATCTGACCATGGATTCTGTCCTTAACCACTGCCTCTTAACCAGCGTAAGGCCTCAGGCCAGGCACTTCACCTCACTGAGACTTGGTTTCTTCCTTCACGCTTGTTATTTTTAAATTCATATTTTCTAAAATACCAGGCTTTGAGAATACTCATCTTGCAACATGAACCAGACTTAGAATTGTGCTGTCCAGTATGGCAGCCACAAGCCACACACGTGGCTGCTGAACGAGCACTTAAAGTGTAGCCAGTCCAAACCAAGATAAGCTGTACAAAATAAACCCTGGATTTTGAAGTCTTAGTATGAAAAAAAGAATGTGAAATGTCTCAATAAATTTGTATTGATTACATGTTAAAATGAAAATATTTTTGATATGTTGAGTTAAATGTATTATCAAAATTAATTTCACCTGTTTCTTTTTACATTTTAAAAATGTGGCTAGTAGAATATTTAAAATGACACACGTGACTGGAATTCTATTTCTGTTAGGCAGTGCTGCTCTAGGATAAGCCAGTCTACTTTGTTGACAACCCGCGGGAAGCCAGCCCTGGGAATCTTCTGGACAGAGCCATGGGTCAGAGGCTTGAGAACTATCATCAAAGCTGTGAACCCAAGCTCTTTTGCCATTTCACATTTGTTCTTGTGTCGTGAACAGCCAGGATCGGAAGTTGTATGCCAATGTGCACGTGAACACACAAAGCCCCGAGTTTATCCCAGCTGCTATCTGGGGTTCATGCTGGGAGATGGTCTTGCTTTTTCAGCTCCATCCATGCACATCTCTTAACTGGCCTGTAGCTTCCAGATCTTATAACTCAGGATGGGGCCTAGGCCATGAAATAGACTAGGAGACAAATGCACGCACACACCCTTGTTTTTTTTGTTTGTTTTTTTTTTTAAGATTTTTTTTATTTATTTATTTGAGACAGAGAGAATGAGAGAGAGAGAGCACATGAGAGGGGGGAGGGTCAGAGGTAGAAGCAGGCTCCCTGCCAAGCAGGGAGCCCGATGCGGGACTCGATCCCGGGACTCCAGGATCATGACCTGAGCCGAAGGCAGTCGCTCAACCAACTGAGCCACCCAGGCGCCCACACACACCCTTGTTTTTAACAGCTTTTCTGAGCTATAACTCATACACCATATAATTCACCTAATCAAAATGTATAATTCAGCTTTTTTCATACATTCGCAAGGCTGTGCAACTATCACTACAATCTGATTTGAAAACATTTTCATCCCCCATCAAAGAAACTCCTTGCCATTAGCAGTGACTCCCCATCCGCCTCTCCTCCCCACCGGCCTCACTTCTCTCATCCCCTGGCAACAGCTAATCTTCTTTGTCTATAGATTTGCTATTCTGGACATTTCATGTAAATGGAATCATGTAATACATAATCTTTTGTGACTGACTTCTTCCAGTTAACATATTGTTTTCAGGATTCATCCCTGTTGTAGCCTGACCTATACTTCAATGAGTAATAATTCATTGTAGATTCCACTGTATGAACACATTACATTTTATTTTGTCCTCCATCAGGTGATAGACGTTTGGTTTTTGCCCCATATTTTGGCTATTACAAATAATACTGCAGTGAACATTCATGTGCAAGTTTTTGTGTGGATATATATTTTTAATTGTCTTGGGTGCATACCTAGCAGTAGAATTTCTGGGTCACGTGGTAATTCTATATTTAGCCTTTTGAGGAACTGCCAAACTGTTTTCCAAAGCAGCTGCCCCATTTTATATTCCCACCAGCAGTGTATTCTTCTACATCCTCACCAACAGATCCTATTGTCTCTGTAAAAATTGTTATTATAGCTATCCTACGGGGTGAGGAGTAGTATCTCATTATGGTTTTGATTTGTTTTTGTTTTTGTTTTTTTTTAAGATTTTATTTATTTATTTGACAGAGAGAGACACAGCGAGAGCAGCAACACAAGCAGGGGGAGTTGGGGAGGGAGAAGCAGGCTTCCAGCCGAGCAGGGAGCCCGATGCGGGGCTCGATCCCAGGACCCTGGGATCATGACCTGAGCCGAAGGCAGACGCTTAACGACTGAGCCACCCAGGCGCCCCTTGATTTATTTTTCTTTAATGACTGATGATATCAAGTATCATCTTTCTATGTGCCTTTTGGCCATTTGTATATCTGCTTTGGAGAAATGTCTATTCAAAACCTTGGCCCATTTTTAAATTGGATTTTTTGTCTTTTTATTCTTTTTTTTTTTTTTTAAAGATTTTATTTATTTATTCATGAGAGACAGAGAGAGAGAGAGAGAGGCAGAGGGAGAAGCAGGCTCCCAAGGATCAGGGAGCCCGATGTGGGACTTGATCCCAGGACCCTGGGATCATGACCTGAGCCGAAGGCAGACGCTTAACCATCTGAGCCACCCAGGTGCCCCTGTCTTTTTATTCTTGAGTCATAATAGTTCTTTATATATTCTGGATTCTATACCCTCATTAGATACATAATTAGCAACTATTTTCTCCCATCCTGTGAGTTGTCTTTTCACTTTCTTGGTGGTATCACTTACAGCATGAATGTTTTTAGTTTTGATATCATCCAATTTATCTGGTTTTTTTCTTTCTTCATTTGGGCTTTTGGTGTCATATCTATACCCATTTCCTAATTCAAGATCACAGAGATTTACTCTTATGTGTTCTTCTGAAAATTTTATAGTTTCAGCTCTTCTATTTAGATCTAGGATCCATTTTGAGTTGGTTTTTGTACATGGTATAAGGATGGGGTCCAACTTGATTCTTTTGTGTATGGCTAGCCGGTTGTACCAGCACCATTTGTTAAAAACACCATAATTTCCCCCTTTAGAAGGCCCTTGGGCCCTGGGATCGAGCCCCACTCCCACTGGGGAGCCTGCTTCTCCCTCTCCCTCTGCCTGCCACTCCCCCTGCTTATGCTCATGCTCTCTCTCTCTCTCTCAAATAAAGAAAATCTTAAAAAAATAAATAAAAAACCACACATTTAAAAAAATAATAAATAAAATATAGACCCTTTCCCGCCCACCAGAAGGCTCTCATGCCTTCTCCCATTGTTCCCCTCCAAAGGAAGGCTCCATTCTGACTTCTAGCACCATGGGTTCATTTTTCCTGTTGTTGAACTTCATTCATATAAATGGAATCGTACAATATGTACTCCTGCTTCTTTCACCTGGCGTTTGTCTGTGAGATTCACCTGTGCGTTTAGCATGAGGTTATAGTTTGTTCTTTTCCATTGTTCTGTAGTATTCCATTGCAAGAATATATCCCAATGCATCTATCCATTCTCCTGCTAACAGACATTTGGGTTGTTTCCAGGTTTTGGCTATTAGGACGAGAGCTGCTGTGAACATTCTCGCACTTGCCTTTCAGTGAACCTCTGTACTCATTTCTGTGGGTATATATCTAGGAATGGAATGCCAGGTCACTGGGTAGGGGTGTGTTTACCTTTAGTAGATACTGCCAAGCATTGTCTAACAGTGCTTGTACTGACTTGTACTCACACTAGCAATACGTGAGCATTTTCATTGCTCTTTATCCTAGCCAGGGGTGTCATCAGTCTTTGTACTAGCCACTTTAAAAGGTGTGTAGTGGTGTCTCACCTTGGTTGGGGTTTTTTTTGTTTTGTTTTGTTCTTAAGATTTTGTTTGAGAGAGAGCACATGCACACGTGCGAGCAGGTTTGGGGGAGCAGAGGGGGAGGGAGAGAGTCTGAAGCAGACGCCTTGCTGAGCACAGAGCCAGATGCGGGGCTTGATCCCGGGACCCTGAGATCACGACCTGAGCCAAAACCGAGTTGGGTGCTTAACCACTGCACCACCCAGGTGCCCCTCACAGTGGTTTTAATTTGCATTTATTTCCCTGATGACCAAAGATTTTGATACGTTTTCATTTCCTTACTGGCCAGTCCTTTTTTGGAAGTGTTTAAGTCATTGTTTCGTTCTTAAATTGAGTTGTGTGTATTTTCCTTATTTATTTGTAGGGGCTCTTTATATATTATGGATAGGTCTTTTATGGCAGAAAAAATATATAGCATATGTATGTATAGCAGATGTCTTCTTTGAGTCTATGGCTTGCTTTTTAAATCTCTCAATGGTATCTTTTATGGAACAGATGTTCTTGGGGTTTTTTTGTTTTTTTTTTTAAAGATTTTATTTTTTATTTGAGAGAGAGAGTGAGAGAGAGCATGAGAGGGGAGAGCGTCAGAGGGAGAAGCAGACCCCCTGCTGAGCAGGGAGCCTGATGTGGGGCTCGATCCTGGGACTCCAGGATCATGACCTGAGCTGAAGGCAGTTGCTTAACCAACTGAGCCACCCAGGTGCCCTCGATGTTCTTGGTTTTAATGATACTCAATTTATCGATCTCTCTGTGGTTAATATGTTTTGTGTCTATTTTTGAACTCTTTGTCTACCCAAAACTGTGAGGCTGTGAAAACCCCTGTATTTTCATCTAGAAGCTTTACTGTTCTACCTTTTGCAGTCAGGTTTATGATCCCTCTGGGATTAATTTTTGTGTATGGTGTGAGGTAGGAGTCAAAAGTCATGTTTTTCCATAGGGATATCTGATGGACTAGCACCACTTACTGACTATGACTATTTAAATCATGTCACTGTATAAGTGAGGGTCACACTCTCCATTTTTACTATCCTGAAGATTACTTCAGGGCCCAGAATGTCACAGGACCCTGAAGGTTATGAGCAGAAAACTGTCACCACGCTCTGAAGGGTGAAGAAGAAAGGCTCCACAGCCCCTGGCTTGAGCTGGCAGCAGAGGGCTGTCCCGAGGGTTTGTGGCTGTGTGCCCCAGCAGGGCTCCACAGAGTGGCACTGACCAAATTGAGTTCACTCCTGTCCAGGATGTGACTTCTCTTGTGTTGGCTCAGACATCCTGTCTTGCCAGGGTCCCAGAGCTGATGGGACAGGGCAGCTTGTCACCCAAGCTCCTCCTCTGCTTACCGAGTGTTGACCCTCGGGCCTCCTTGCAGCTCCTGACAAAACAAGCTCCTTCCAGCCCCAGGCTTGTCCATTTGCTGTTCCATCTGCCGGGACCCTTTCCCAGCTTGCTCCCTTTCCTCGCCTTTGTCTCTGCCTTTCCTGAGCACCTTGTCTCAAAAGCACCATCCCCAGAGACTCTGTTTCCCATTTGCCTGCTTTACTTTGTTTATAACACTCATCACTGTGTGAAATCATATTGTCTCTCGATCTGTCTACTTGTTTATTTTCTGCCTCTGGACTCGCATATCAGCTCCATGATACGAAAGAACGTGTCTGCTCCCTTCTGTAATGTCAGCTCTGAGCACTGTACCTGGGAGAGTATAGGCATAATTAATAGTTCTCGAACTCTCAGAGACTCTCGAGATGCTGACTCGTAAGTTTACATTGAGAAGTATACCATCAAGTGCATGGGGTGGGCAGGTTGGTCTGACCAGGGCAGGCTCCGCCTCCCTGCAGGCCTCAGGGGAGTCAGGCTGCTGAGAGTCACAGGACCCACTCATCCCTGAACTCGGTAGACAACCTCTGGGCCCCGCTGTGCAGCCCGCCGGCTCACACTGGCCCAGGGGACCCCCAGCCTTTGGACAGGGTAGCACCCTGCCCTGTGTGTCACCTCTGTAGTTCTCATCTTTCTGTGCTTCTGGCACTTAGTCACTGCTCTTTATTTGACACTTGGGCGGCGTGGGGTGGACAGTGCGGGGAGTAGAGGGGGGTCACTGTCAAGTTGTATAACCATGAGAGCCATTCAGTCTTTCTTTAAAAAAAAACAAAACACATTATTTTAAATTCACTCAACACAAAGGCCCTGCTCTGGGCCAAGCACCATGCTTGGTACAGTGATGGAACAGGACGGACACGGGCCCTGCTCCCTGGGGACAGACACCGGATTAGACAAGTCATTACCCACATCATAATTATGCTGGTGACAGGTGCTGGGAAGGAAAGGAGCAGGGAGTGGGGGAGCTAAGGGGACTTTTATTTGTGGAGTCTGGGGGGTTGTGAATTGATTTCTCAGTGTGACTCCAGAGGACAGTCTGAATTCTAAAACTTCATCCCAATCACTTCCCTCATGTGGTTCCCTCATCACCGCCTATAGCATGTGGTCCCCTCCCCCAGACAGGAGTACAGGCAAAATCTCTTTGCCTGGTGTAATGAGGATAGACTGGACAAAAAGCACTTTTTCTGAAAACAGTCCAGACACCTAGTATCTCTCTCCTCAACCAGACTCCCCTCTGAGACTTAGCTGTTGTTTACAGCATCCTGTACCTTTACTAACTCCAGTGGTATTCCTCTGTTTTGGGTCCCTAGTGGCAGGCGCTGCTCTGGCTTAGACCCTTGGTCGGTGGTGGTTTCCCCCACGGTTAAAGGGGCAGGGAACTGGCCAGATGTGGGGCCTGGGTGAGCAGAAGGTAGGAAGGTGGTAGGAAAGGGGAGGGAGAAGGACAACAGTGGTGCGCTACCCCCCCCCCCACTTCATGGTAGCGGGTGCTGGCTGGGGCACAGCTGCAGAGAGCTACCTCCAGGCCTGTGTGCAAAGGCTCCAAGGACCCAATGTTCCCACTGTTTTTTCTTTATTACCTAAGAGAACAAAAGATTTTCCCTGGAGTATCATTTCCTGGTGGCTGACCTTGGCCGCTGGCCCGTGTCTGAACATTTCCTAGTAGTCTCCCTTGCCTTTCGGAGAGAGAAGCCCTCACCAGTGAACATACATCACCTCACAATTCACATTTGTCCCCTTCCTTCCAGTCCCCTCACTCCACCCTTCTTATTTCATACTAAAGATGTTTGGATAATCAAGATTTATTCCCTCATCTGTTATAACTCTGTGCCAGGCATAAAGCAAAATGAAAAATTGCAAACAACCTTATAGGTACTAGGCTGGGGGTAAGCAAAGAATGCCATGGGGGCCCCGAGGAGTCCCTGACCCTGCCAGGAGGTGGGAGGAGTGCAGACTGGGGAATAGTAAGGAAAGCTTCCAGGAGGAGGTGATGGATGACCCCTGAGCTGAGACTTAAGGAATAGTGGTCTCTCCCATTGGAGCCATTAGCTGGGGCTGGGAGGCCACAGGACTTCCCAGGTATGTCCACCAGGCTCTGTGAGGCTCCTCCTGTCCATTTTCCTCAGGGAGCTCCCCTGGGTCTCTATGGCCTAGGCAGGCTTTGTTCAGAATCCTGTGTTATAGGTAGTCCTCAAGCAACCACTCTCATTGACACAGTGTCCTGTCATTGGCAGGAGGAAGCACCTGCTAATTCTTAGGGTTTTTGGAGGAAGCCCTGGAGGCCCAGCATTGTGAGGCCCCCACACTCCTGACTCAGAGCTCTCTACTCTTGGCTTAAGGAGCCATCTAGCATCTGAATAGATTAAACCATCCAAACCAATCCTTCGAGGGCAGTCCCAGCCCTGCTCCCCTTCCTTGTCTCTGGGAGCAGGGAGGGCAGTCTGAGTTAGGGGTTGGAAATAGCAACTTCAGGGTGAGGTTGGTGACACTTAACAAAATAGCTGGGCTGGGCTAACCCCTTGTGTGAGTCATTTCCTCTGTATAGACAGTCACTTAGGGCAGTCCAACCAGCTTCTTGCCTCTGCTCATTCATGCTTAGGCACAGAAAGGCAGGGAGCGCTTGAAATAGTGGGGGGAAAAAAAAAAGAAGAAAAGAAGAAGCTAAAATCCATTCCCACAATCCCCTGACCCCAGACCCAACCCACTTCCACCAGCCAGCGAGCAACTTCAGGCTCAGACAGTAACAGAAGGGAAGGGGCAGGGTCTGGCTGCCTGGGGCCTCAGGGGCCTGCTCAGAAGTGAGGAGTCCCAGCAGAGGTGGCCAGTGAGGACTCTGGGTCCTGCTCACCCATGCCTCCCTCATCTCAAACCCTATAAGCAGGGCTGAAAAATTCTACAGTCCTTCAACAACCGGTGCTGGGATAACGGGATATGCACATGCAAAAGAATAAAGTGGACCCCTTCCTCACACCATACACATAAATTAATTCAAAATAGATTGTAGACCTAAGTGTAAGAGCTAAAACTATAAAGCTTTTAGCAGAAAACATAGGAGCAAATCTTTATAACCTAGGACAGTGGCGTCTTACATATAACACCAAAGCAGAGACAAAAGAAAAAATAGATACATTGGACTTCAGCAAAATTTTAAAATTTTGTGCCTCAAAAGGCACCATCAAGAAAGTGAAAAGACAACCCCCAGCACTGAAGAAATTATTTGCAAACCATGTATATGGTATGGGCCTAGTATCCCATATATCCTAGAATATATAAAGAACCCTTACAACTTGAATGTTTCCTAAGGCCTTTGTAATGAAGTACCATAAACTCGATAACTCAAAACAATAGAAATGCGTTCTCTGATAGTTCTAGAAGCTAGAAGTCCAAAATCCAGATGTTGGCAGGAACGTTCTGGAGATCCTGAGAAAGAATCTGTTCTGCACCCTTCTCTCAGGTTGGGGTTGCCAGAAATCCTTGATGTTCCTTGGCTCAAAGATCCGTCACTCCCAGCTCTGTCTCTGTCATCGCATGACTTTCTCGTTCTGTGTCTGTCTTCACTTGGGATTCTCCTCTGTGCGTGTGTGTCTTTTCTCTTATAAGAACACCAATCACATTGAAGGGGTCACCTTCCCCTAGCATGACCTCATCTTAACTAATTACATCTGCAACAACCCTACTTCCAAAGGTCAGGTTCTGAGATACTGGGGGTTAAGGTTTTAACATATCTCTGTGGGGGACACAATTCAACCTATAACACAGGAACAAAAAGACAAACCAATTTAAGAATGGGCAAAGGATTTGAATAGACATTTCTCCAAAGAAGATATACCAATATCCACGAAGCACAAGAAAGGTTGCTGTGTCATTAGACATTGGGGAGATTGCAAACCCAAACCACAAGATGGTACTTCACACCCATCGGGATGGCTATAAGCAAACAGATAACAAAAAATGGTGGAGAGGATGTGGAGAAATTGGAATCCTCATACATGGCTGGTGGGAATGTAAAATGTGCAGCCAGTGTGGAAAACAGTTTGGAAATTCCTCGGAAAGTTAGACATAGTTACCATATGACCCATCCGTTCCACTCATAGATATGTGCTCAAGGAAATGGAAAACAAGCATCCACACAAAATTTTGGACATGAATGTTCACAGCAGCATTATTCATAATTGCCAAAAGGGGGAAACAGCCCTAATGCCCATCAGCTAGTGAGCAGACAGTGTGGTATGGATACCATTATGGGATACCATTTAGTAATGAAGAGTAATGAAGTACTCACAGCTGCTATAACGTGGACAGACCCTGAAAACATGGTGCTAAGGGGAAGAAGGCAGACACAAAGACCATGTGTTAGAAGATTCCATTTATATGAAATGTCCAGAGTGGACAAATCTATGGAAACAGAAAGTAGATTATTGCTTGCCTAGAACCGGAGCAGTTGAGGGGAAATGGGGAATGACTGCTCATCATGGGCATGGGCTTTCTTTTTGGAGTAATGAAAACGTTCTAAACTTAGATTGTGGTGAGGGTTGCACAACTCTGTGAACACACAAACTATTAAACTGTACACTTGAAATGGGTTAATTTAATGGTAGGTGAATTGTGTCTCAATAAAGATGTCCATAAAAAGCTTCAAAAACAACCTCTGGAGGTGCCTGGGTGGCTCAGTTGGTTAGGCGTCTGCCTTCAGCTCAGGTCATGATCCCGGGGTCCTGGGATCGAGCCCCGTGTCGGGCTCCCTGCTCAGTGGAGAGTCAGCTTCCCGCTCTCCCTCTGTCCCTCCTCCCCAGCTCTCTCAAATAAATAAATAAAATCTTTTAAAAAATAACAAGAAATAAAAAATCTTTAAAAAAGAAAGAAACAAACCTGTCTTCACTCCTTTCCCGCTAGAAAAGCAAGAGCTGGATCTCAGAGGATGACTTCTACCGGCCTACCCAGGAGCCGCCCCCAGAGAGCCCCTCAGAACGCTCCGTGGCTCCTTCCAGAGGGACACCAGAATCGAGGCCCGGGCTCCTCCGGCATTTTTCTCAAGGACCAAGAAAAAGCTTCTCCACGGGGGCCTTAGACAAAGCCTGTGTGCCTTCCCCAGGAGGCAGGAAAAGCCAGGCAGCCACGGTGCCGGAGCATAAGAACTTCAGGGTGGTGCACCGCCGGCAGATGGGTAGGTGGCTGTGGCTTCCAGCGGCCTCGCTGTGCAGGGCAGTGCCTTCCAGAGCGCAGTGCTGATGGCCTCCGGGTCATGGCTTCTCCCAAACAACACCTCTTCCCCCAGTGTAATAAGGAGCACCCTTGCTGAGTAATTCAGGAAAGCATTTCAGGAAAGGTACTATATTATCTCATAAAATCTCAACAATATAATGTTCAAAAGCCTGTTTCATATATTGAAATATTGAAACTTTTTCCCTGAAGTCGTATGATTATACAAAACCCTGGGTTCTGCCTGGAGCCCAGAGCAAACCCTGCCCCTCGAAGGCATTTCAGTGTCCCCTCCCAAGGCCTTTACCTTAGATGGTTTGTTTAACAGCACTCGTGGGATGTATCAGCTCTGCTATCTGATTAGTGTCCTCTCTGTGCTATTTACAGTGAGGCCAGCTCGATTTCCATGCCCTGTGAAATTCTAGAAAGTGGTCAATAACCATAACCTAATTTATCTACAATCCCCATAAACAAAAAAGTATGCCCAGGTGTGTGTCTCTTTCCCACTTCGTTTGGTGTCCGCAATGAGCCAGCAGACAATTCTGGCCAGGTTCCTGGCTTGGGGAGTATGGGTAGAGCTTTGCTCTCCAAGCTGGCTTCATTTAGGTTTTTCTTTAGGTCCACGGGGTGATTGTAACCATGCCAGAGGTGTGCTTCATGCCTAGGCCATCAGGTTCCCTGAAGGGTAGGAAGACCCTGTACAATTGTTTGAAATCTCCAAGGCTAGTCCAGGCTGGTAGAGAGAGAACTGCATGTCCTTTGGACCCCAGGTTGGTGGCAGACCCCTACGAAACAGGGAGCCCTGAGCAGTGTGTGGTAGTTAGGCAGGCGCTCATTTAGCAGATAGTTATCTGCGATGTGCCAGTCTGTTCTAGGTGCTGGGGACACAGCAGGAAGCAAAACAAAGTCTCTGTCTTCACAGACTTATATCCTAGGCAGGAAATAAGACGATTCACAAGTAAATATATAGTCTGGGCCGGTGGTAATCATTGCTATGGAGAACAGTAAATTTGGGAGTACCAAGGTGGGGAGTGTACTATTTCACATGGCCAAGGAAGCCCTCACAAATAAGGTGACCTCTGAGGAGATGTGGAGGGAGGGAGGCAGGCAGGCAGGCGCGGGGCGACCTTCGTGTCTCAAGCAGGGGAACAGATGCAAAGGCCCTGCCCTGGGCACGTGTCCGGGAAACTGAGGAGATGGGGAGGGCGTGGTTAGAGATGAGGGCAGAGTGAGCGAGGGCCTCGAGGGCCACAGAAGCGGCATTAGCTTTCATTCTGAGGGAGATGGCAGCCATTGCAGGGTTTGGGGCAGAGGGACGTGATCTGACTTCCTTTAAATGGGGAGTCATCCTGGCTCATATGTTGAAGGACCTCAGGGAGAGAGATCAGCCAGGCTGGGGGTGACGGCTGACTGAGCCCACATAGTAGCAGTGGAGGTGGTGAGAAGTGGGGTGTTCTGGATACGCCAGCGGGATTTGCAGAAACACTGCATGTGGCGTGTGGAAGAACGGAAATCAAGGATAACTCCAAGGTTTTTACCCCAAGCAACTGGGAGGATACAGTGTAGCATTTACAGAGATGAGGAATGTTGGGGGAGAAGCCAGTTTGCAGTGGGAGGGTCAGCAATTCATTTTCAGGCATGTCCACTTTGAGGTACTTATTAGATATTAGACATACGTGGAGCAAGGTGGAGATCTGAATCTGAGATTCAAGGGCGGGGTTTAGGCCAGAGATAAAAACCAGGGCCTTGTTGGCATAAAGCCCTGCAAGTGGGCAAGACCAGGTAGGAGGTGGGTGTCGTTGGAGGAGAGGACCCAGGACTGAGTTCTGGGGTGCCCCCGTGTTGAGATGTCAGGGAGAGAAGGAGGAGTGAGCCCAGGGGACAGAAGAGTGGCCCGTTAGGCGGAGTAGGACCCAGAGTGGCACCTCAGCAGCTGAGGGAGGGAAGGGGGGCTCAGCTGCATCCAGTGATGCTGATGAGTCAGGCCAGATGGGGACCAAGGATTAGGCTTTGGATTTGGTGACAAGGAGGGCATGGGGCTTCCCTTCCAGGGGAAGGAGGGGACAGAAGCCTGACTGGAGCAGATTCAAGATGGAATGGAAGCCGGGGCGCTAGAGACAGTTTTGACACCTCCTCGGGGGGTTCTCTGTAAAGGGGGACGGAGGAACAGGGTGGTAATTAGAGATGTGAGTGCCATCAAGAAAGCTATTTTTAAAGATGGCAGAAATAACAGCTTGTTTGTATGCTGGCAGGAATGATCCGGGAGGGAAGGGAGAAAGCAGTGACACGGGAGAGGGAGGGTTGTTGGAGAGATGTCCTTGTCCTTGAGTAGGCGGGGGAGGGTGGGGGGGGCGCGGGGGGTCCCCTGTGCAAACAGAGGAGTTGGCCTTGTCCCTGGTGACAAGGGGGAGGTGAGATTGTGGGTACTGATGCCAAAGTGAGGAGTCTGTGGAGGTTATCTTTTGAGTGCTTTTTTTGGCTCAGTAAAATTCAGGAACAAGGTCAACAGTAGAGGGTGAGGATAGGATGAAGGCACTCAAAAACTGTTCTGGTGGGGCACCTGGGTGGCTCAGTCGTTAAGCGTCGGCCTTCGGCTCAGGTCATGATCCCAAAGTCCTAGGATCGAGCCCCGCATCGGGCTCCCTGCTCAGCTGGGAGTCTGCTTCTCCCTCTCCCTCTCCCCCTGCTTGTGTTCCCTCTCTCGCTGTGTCTCTCTCTGTCAAATAAATAAATAAAAATTAAAAAAAAAACAAAAAAACTGTTCTGGTGGCAGTCAGTGTCCACACCCGCCGCAGGGCCTCGGGAGGTGGAGCGGTGACCCACCATCTAAAGTGCCTTTTTCTGCCCCCAGGACTGTCCAACCCGTTCCGGGGCCTCATGAAGCTGGGCACCGTGGAGCGGCGGGGGGCCATGGGCATTTGGAAGGAACTCTTCTGCGAGCTCTCCCCTCTGGAGTTCCGCCTCTACCTGAACACCGAGGAGCGCACCTGCGTGGAGACCTGCTCGCTACTGCGCTGTGAATCTGTGGGGCCGGCGCATAGTGATGGCCGCTTCGAGCTGGTCTTCTCCGGCAGGAAGCTGGCCCTGAGGGCCTCCTCCCAGGATGAAGCTGAGGACTGGCTGGACCGTGTGCGGGAGGCCCTGCAGAAGTGCCGGCCACAGCAGGAGGATGAATGGGTGAACATCCAGTACCCCGAGCAGCCTGACGACCCTCCGGATGCCCCTCAGGGTGGCCTCCCCTCCCACCCAGACCTGCTCCCCGAGCCTGACACCCTCCAGGGCACACAGTTCTGCTGGTCCTCTGCCCAAGTTCCCGAGCCAGATGCTATTAAAGAATCCCTTCTGTACCTGTACACGGATGGGACCTGGATGCCCTATATTTTTTCCCTCTCCTTGGAATCTCTGAAATGCTTCCGAGTGAGAAACAACGAGAAGATGTTAAGTGATAGCCATGGAATTGAGACCATCCGAGACATCCTGCCAGACACAAGCCTCGGGGGCCCCTCCTTCTTCAAAATCATCACAGCCAAGGCCGTCCTGAAGCTGCAGGCTGGGAGTGCCGAGGAAGCTGCCCTGTGGAGAGATCTGGTGCGCAAGGTCCTGGCGTCCTACTTGGAGATGGCCGAGGAGGCTGTGACCCTGGGCGGGAGTCTGGACGAAAACTGTCAGGAGGTGCTGAAGTTCGCCACGCGGGAGAACGGCTTCCTACTGCAGTACCTGGTGGCCATCCCCACGGAGAAAGGCCTGGACTCCCAGGGCTGCTTCTGTGCAGGTGCCCACCCGCTGTCCCACCACCCCCAGCATGCCCGCCTCCCTCTGCCTCCGGTGGGGTTCCGGATGTAGGCTCTCTGCCCTTGCCTGGCTCTCCGCACATGCCCCCGCACCACCCCTGCGATGTGGCAGCACGTAGCCCCTGCTTCTCCCCAGCACCCACGGAGGCCAGCACCCCTGCCGAGGGTCGGCACCTGTGGGCGGCAGCTCTGCTAGGTGCTGCGCTCTGCTCAGGGAGTTCCATCCAGGGAGCTCTGTTCTCCACCCCCTCCATTATCACATTACCATATTGTTGGATCCTTTTGGAGCAGGGGCATGGCACCCTTCCAAAGATTTCTGCATGCTCTTGCAAGTGCACACAGTCTTTTTCAGTTACAAAAATGGGCTCGTACGGCTCAGGGCTGTGCAATAGAACTTTCTCTGATGATGAAAATGTTCTAGATCTCTGCTGTCCAGTATGGTAACTCCAAGCCACATGTGGCTCCCAAGTACTCCAGATGGAGCTAGTGTGACTGAGGGAACTGAATTTTCAATTTAACTTGACCTGTGGCTCGTGGCCGCTATTTGAGACAGCACAGCTATCTATATTGTTCTACAACTTGGGTTTTTTCTACTTAAGAATGTATTATGGATATTATTCCAAGTCAGTACCCCTGCTCTATCATTACTGTCATCAAATCTGATTCTTCTGCGGGGGGGCACTGGGCCAGCTGCTTTTTGTGGATTATTTCATTTATTCCTCACAGTACCTATCCCAAGGTGGAGCCAGATGAGGACCTTGACGGTCCTAGAACCTTGTTCCAGTCAGGTCCCCAAAGGCCCTCTCCACTCCCTTGCTTTTCAAGGCCGTGAGATATTACACGGCTCACATTCCATTGTCAGCTCTTCTCCCCGATCCAGACACCCATTTCCATCCCTGTGGGTGCTCCAGGCGAACTGAGAGAACTTTGCCCTGCTGCAGAGTGTCACAGCAGGAGTCCTGGCTGCAAGTGGCTTGAGGGCCGTCCTGTCGGCTGGAGCCTGTGGGACTAAAGGGGAAAGTCCGCTTCGGGCATCCGGAAGGAAGTGGTCTGCGGTTTTCTTCCTGCAGAAAGCATGTTCAGGTTCCTGCTCACCCCCTCCCTCCGCCAATCGCCAACACTCACGCTTTACACCTCCAGCCTGTGGGTGTTGGGCTCAGGGAGGAGGCCAGCCCCCAAGGCCTGTGAGGGTCCCCCAGTGGGTGTGAGTGCTGGCCGGGGGAGCTCTCCCCGCACCTGTCACCTGCCAGCCCGTGGGCCGAGACTGAATCTGGGGAGCTTGGGCTTCCTTCGTGCCGCAAGCACAGCTCTGTGGCCAGGCTCATACCCACCGCTGACATTTGGCTGTATTCATAGTGTGCAGGGCACTTTCAAAATCTCCTCTCGTTTAAACTTTGTAATCACCCCGCAGAAGAGCAAGTAACAGCTGAATTTTACAGACACTGCCAAGTAACAGCTGAATTTTACAGACACCGCGACGGAACCTTGCAGAAATTCAGTGAAGGTTAGGATGAGGCAGCTAGGAAGCAGAAGAGCCAGTCCTTCTGGTCCCAAGGCCAGAGGGACCCTTTCCCCCTGACCCCGTGGGAGGCAGGCATGTGCTCAGGATTTGAGTCAGGCCTTTGCTTTGCCCTAGGCATACCCCACTCCACTTCTCACTGCCCGCCGCTGCGGACGGACCTCCCGCAGAGGGGGACCCTGTCCCGCTGTCCCAAGGTATCGGGCATCTCTGATTCTGAGCTGGCACCAGGCGATGTCCAGATGCCCCTGCCTCCGGCTGGCTTCCCCACCCACTCCCTGTGGCCGGCCCCAGGTCCCCAGCTCCTACCCTGCTTATTGAGGCTCAGACTTGGTCGCTTCCATTTCTGGGCCCCAGTGGAGGGGGTAGACCTACAGGAGGTTGGCATGGGTGAGTGAGCAGTGGGAACATTGAACGGGCGGCTAGGTAGAAGAGGATGTGGGCTCTAGCAGCAACCCAACCCCAGTCCAATGCCCTGCTGTGCCACGCCATCATCCTGTGACTGGGCAGGTCTCCTCAGCTCTCTCTGCACCGATTTCTTCAGCTGTAAAATGACAACAACAATTGTTAACAGGGTTCTGTTGTAAACACTCATGAATGGGGTTGTTTCTCAGCGGTGTGCATATGAGTGAGGGTTGTTTTATCTTTCCATCCTTTTTAATCTATCCCTTCCTTAAAGAGCAGGTCCTTCTGCTTAGTAACTTCTGCATTGATTGCCGACTCTGGCCTCACCACTGCTCACTCTCCCGCTATCCTTCTCCCCAGGCTGCTCCCGACAGATTGGCTTCTCGTTTGTAAGACCCAAGCTTTGTGCCTTCTCTGGCCTCTATTACTGTGACATCTGCCACCAAGACGATGCCTCGGTGATTCCGGCCAGGATCATCCACAACTGGGACCTCACCAAGCGCCCGGTAAGCCTTGAGCCCAGCCTGTCGGTGGCCACACAGGGCTGCTGAGTGACAGAGGAATGGTCGCCCTTCTTCGCATGGAGGAGTTTGGCTCTAGGGAAGCCCGGGTCACTGGTTCAGGCCCCATGATGGGGGCGGAGCTGACCAAGAAAAAAACATCATGCTGGTCTATAGTCCCTGGGCAGAGCTCTGTCAGTGCCTGCCTTGGTCCTCAGCTGGAGGTCTGAGGATGGTTCTCTGCAGCTCTCCGTGGCTACAGACTAAACTGTGTAAGGCACCAGCAACCAGATAGGTAGATAGGCAGATAGGTAGGTAGGTAGATAGATGATTGATAGATAGATAGATAGATAGATAGATAGATAGATAGATAGATAGATAG
>NW_023270503.1:29675346-29750374 GCF_011800145.1 Mirounga leonina | reverse complement strand
TAGATAGATAGATAGATAGATAGATAGATAGATAGATAGATAGATAGGGATAGGTAGATAAGGAAGGATAATTAGGCTAGATTAGATACATAGATGGATGTAGATAGGTGGATGGATAGATGGGTGGATAGATGGGTGGGTGAGTGGATAGATGGGTGGGTAGGTGGGTGGGTGGATGGTTGATGGATGGGTAGGTGGGTGGGTAGATGGGTGGGTGAGTGGGTAGATGGGTGAGTGGATGGGTGGGCTGGCCAACCAGCTGTACTTCTCCCTGGAGCTTCAGCCTTCTCTATGGATCTGTTTATATACATTTGTAAAGTTGGGATCATACTGGACTCATACTGCTTTATAACCTGCTTTGTCCACTGAGTATCACTTAGTCTTGGGTACTTTTTTAAGTTCACCAAATGCCTTTGAATTAGATGTATTCCAAGATCTTTCACATTTCCTCTTCTCCACCTGAGCTTACCCACTCATCTAGCTATGTTACCATTAGCCAATTATTTGACTTCAGTTTCCTTGTCTGTAAATAGGGATTAATAAGTATGTGCCTCAGGACTGTGTAAGGACTCACAGGGACAGGACCCGCCGTGTCTTAGAGCCCTACATTAGTGCCCTTTCTTTCTCCTGAGGCCTGTCACACCTTTGGCCCCTAATTCACTTGGTCAGGGCCTGCCTCAAGGAGCACAAACTTGGCTTTACCCCAGAGGCACAGATTTCTGTTTAAGACAGACACAGAAGCACAAAGAAGTTATTTACTTCTCTCAAGACCTAGGCCTGCTGGCCACGGATGTGTCGTCAGAGCCCAGGGAACATGACTCTCAGATTCTGTGCCACTCCAGCCTCCACCTTGCTGGGGACCGGAACCCCAAGGACGTTAGCTTCACTTTGGCTTTTTGGTCGGTTACCTTGTCCCCACTCCTGCCCCCAGGGGTAAGTATTTAACTAACTACATGTAGAATATTAAACCTCAGAACCACCACAAATGCAAATAATTCTTTGGCCATAAAACACACTCACTATTTACAACATCCAGACACTTGTTAAGCCATCTTCTTATTCATTGCTGTAATCCTTGTGCCACTTCCTTTTCCCCAACTAGAAAATGACAATACTTTTCTTGGCATATCTGAGATCAGGAAATATCCAGTTCTCGGTCTCTCAGAGATCCCTGGCCTGGGAAAGGCAGGAACACTTGAAATAGAAAGTGGCTGGCTCGTGGGTTAGGGGCCTTACTGTTCACTGTTACCACTGGCTGCCACTGGGCAGGATGTCAGCCTGGGACTGGGGTTTCTTCCTTGCCTGTCTCCTGCAAGCCCACAGGCCAGGAACAGTCCCGGGGGAACAGGAGGCTCCTGCCTGTCCACGCACTTGGCAGTTTTCAGCGCGCATTCCTGTGTGTGATTTCATCTGAGCCTAGCCCAAGGCCTGAAACCGAGTCGTGGGAAGGGCTGGGCCGGGGCTAGAGACGAGCCATCTGAACAGAGTCCCCAGGCCTTTGCTGCTTGGCTGCCCACCAGCTGGAGGGCTGGTACTTCGGGGCTCTGGGAAATGGGAAAAGGAATTGTCCATTGTTGGGGGAAGCAAGAGATGGCGGTGGAGCTGTAAGACAGGAGGCCAGAGGCTCCCAAGACCCCAGTGTGACCGTCTCCCGAGGGCCCTGTTCCATCTCCCATGCTTCAGGGGACAGCGGGGTTGCACGGGCACTCAGAATCTGAAGGCAGCTCCCATTCCTGAGGATATGCTACGTTTTTTGTTGTTTTTTTTTAATCTATACTCAAAATAATCCCATAAGGGAATTGCTTTTATTTTCCCCATTTTACAGACAAGGAAACTGAGTCACAAAGAGGTAAAATAAGTGTCACAAGGTCACACTGCTAGGAAGTGGTAGAGCCAAGATTCAAATTCAATTCTGACTTGGAAGCCCGACTCCTAACCACTGCACCATAGCTGATGGTGAAGAACATCTCAGCTCCTCCATCCTTCTCACAGCGAGGAGGAGACTGAAGCCGGGGGAGGCTTCTCATTAGTTAGTGAGACAGCCAAGTGTTCAGAGACCACACCTCAATTTAGACCTGGGCTCCACTTTCTGCAGGTAGATGAAATAAGCCACTTTAGCAACTGTGAGCCTCAGTTTCTTCATCTATAAAACGGGGATGTTGGCCCTTCCCCATTGGCTTGTCATAAGCATTAGGAAAGGATATGGCTGAGATCCTCAGCCCACTGTCTGGCACATAGTAGGTGCTCAGTAAGCTTTGGCATGAGGGTCAGGCTTTGGCATGAGGGTCAGGGCTGAGGGAGGAAACTGCAGCCCCCTCTGAGGTGGGAGAGACTGGGGTTGATCGCTCACCTCCACACAGGGACTTGGGGGCGCCCTGGTTGGTGCTGCTGGCAAGAGCTGGGGGGCTCGGGAAACCTCGTTAAGCCGTGTCTGATCTGTGGCTTCCTGTGGCTGGAGCCTGACTCAGACAGTCACCTGGTTCCTGAGTTGGCCCCGGGCCAATGCCTGTTTCCGTTAGGCAGGAAAATGGAGGCTGGGAGGACAGGAAAGAGTGGGAAGGGTCTGTGGGCCCAGGGGAGAGGGGCCGCAGCTGATGCCATGGAGGGGGAGTGGGTTTGGACATTAGGTTACCTGGGTTCAGATCTTGACTTTTATGAGCTATGGACCTAGGCCAGATCACCTCACCCATGAGCCTCAGTTCCCTCATCTATAAGATGAAGATGGTACCCTTGGATGGGGGTGGCCGGGGAGTGAGTAGGTAAGACCGTGCCTGTCCCGAGGCGCTCACCAAATGGTCATCTCTGTCCCGACCCCACTATCTGGTGGTGCTCCAGATCTGCCGGCAGGCCCTGAAGTTCCTGACACAGATCCAGGCGCAGCCCCTCATCAACCTGCAGCTGGTGAACGCCTCGCTGTACGAGCACGTGGAGCAGATGCACCTCATCCGGAGATGCCGGGAACAGCTGAAGCTTCTGGGGGATTACCTGGGCCTGTGCCGAAGTGGGGCCCTGAAGGAGCTGAGCAAGAGGTGAGCATCCTGGACGCACACCAACACACATCAACACATACAGCCAGCACCCGCACAAGATGCCCTCTTGGGAGAAATGCCAGGGCTGGGCACAAATCACCTTCCCACTGGGTTTGGGAAATGACCACATGCTTTGAGAGTGGCTTTTATTTGTTTGTGTATTCATTCATTCAACAAATATTTACTGAGAACATTCTAAGTGCCCAGGTTTGTGGGCCACAGAAGTGGGCCAGTTAAGAGGACTGGAGGAGGGCAGAGCAGGGAAGACTTCCTGAAGGAACGGACATATAAGGTGAGACCCAAAGAATGAGTAGGAGTTTAGAAAGGAGAAGAGATTCAGGAGAGAGTGATCCAGACAGAAGGAAGAGTGTGCACAGGCCATGAACGAAGTCCCCATACATGGAAAGAACAGAGAGAACTCGGGGGCGGGTGGGGGGGAGTGGGGGAAGGCCGTGTTGCCCTGGCCCCTCCCTACCCAGTCCTCCCTGCATGGCTGCTTTGCTGCTGTCCAGCACAGCATCCCTCCCAAAATCCTCAGAAGAGGGCAAGATTAGGGTGGGACCCTCAGGATGCCCTTGGAGAAGCTTCTCGGCAGCATGGACTTAGGGTCCTTCTGGGCCCGTCGTAAATGCCTCCTCGCCCAGGCCACGGTCTCGGGGTTGGGCTCTCCTCAGGCCCTCAGGAGGGCAGACCCCAGGTGGGGGAGCTGGTGCCTACTGTCCAGTGGGGCTTTGTGGCTGGGTGTCTGGGGACTTGGGGCAGCTCAGCAGCCCCTCCACTTTCGCCCCTGCCCCCAGCCACTTCTCCACACAGGCCTGGCACAGAGACCAGCCCTCTGATGGGCTGTAGCTCTAGGCTTCTGGCTCGTGTTCTCCGGGGGTCGTTCCTGCATGGCTGTGTGGGGCCCAGGCAGTGCCTAGTACAGGCCCCCTAGGACTCTCAGGGAGGGGGCTGCTGCAGGAAGCTCTCTCTGAGGCATAGGGGAGAAGCTGGCTCCTCAGGCTCCCAGAGTGGCCAGCTGGGCCCTGGTCTGCACAGGGCCTGAAAGGACAGAAAGCCCTCTGGTGGCCACCATGAGGGACCCTCTCAGGCTGCTTCCCGGGGAGGCCCTGCCTGTCGTGATCATCAGCTGGGTGCCTGGGTCTTCCCTCATTGCCCTCCTTTCTGAGATTCTAGGACACAGGGCTCCAGAGAGTCTACCCTCTGGCCCCCCCGACCAGGGTGGTGAGATCTCACTGTCATCACCCTCCAGTCAAGGGGATCTTCTGCACACCTGAGCAGACCAGGTACCTGCAGGGTGGGTCCTGGGTGCTGGCCTCGCTTCCCTGGCCCCACCCTGCTCAGATTGTTTGGTCTTCGGCCTTACTGACCTGTCTGGGCTGACCTGTGGGGCAGCCCTGCCTCATTCTCCCTGACCCTGCGGTTCCCATCCTTGGGTAGCAGCACTGCATACCTACTGTGCAGCCTACCAGCCTTCGAGAGAGCAAGGCTAGGCCAGTGGAGGTCCCATTTTGGAATTAGCATGGGGCAAGTGAAAGAGATCAGGAGCGGCCTCTGCCCGACCTCAGATTTGCTGTGTGACTCAGAGAGGTTGGTTCACTTATCTGAGCCTCAGCTTTCTTGTCTATAAAATGGGCCAGTAATCCCTGTGCTCATGCGGCCTTCCAGAGTTGTGCTGAGGGCCCCATGAGGGGCTCAGAGTCTGGGGAAGGACACAGACAGGTAGACAGATGGCCCTGGGTCAGCATGACGCATGCCATGAGGGAAAGCATCTGACCCAGCCTCATCAGGGCTGGAGGGCCAAGAAAGCTCCCAGAGGAGACGGCGTCTGAGCTAAGGGTTTGCAGGGTTTTCTTTTCTTCTTCTCTTCTCTTTAAAAAAGAAGTGTGTTTCTTCTTTACAAAGATAGTCAATATTCAAACAGCGTAAAAGAATCAGGCAGGAAGTTCCGATCACCCCTCCTGCAATCACACCACCATCAGTACTGTTAAAGCATGCTTCCAGAACTCTGTCCTTACCCATGTACATAGTGAACTGGGATTTTGCAGAAGAACCAGGAGAAGAAGGGGGAAGGGAGGGCCCAGCTTTCCTGGCTCAAGGGGACCGGTGATGTGGAAGGGGACAGGAGTTTGGCTTACCAGGACCCTTGAGGGGTCCAGTGCAGTTGGATCGTGGGTGCAGGCGCCAGACCGCGAAGGTCCTAGGTACCACACTAAAGGTGTTTGGATTTATCCTGCCAACAGTGGGGAACCCTTTGAAGGGTTTTGAGCACGGGACTGTCAACATCCTCCAGGGTTTAAAAAAGGCGAATTTAGGGGGTGCCCTCCTGGCTCAGTCGGTAGAGCATGCAACTCTTGATCTCGGGGTTGTGAGTTCAAGTCCCACATTGGGTGTAGAGATTACTTAAACATAAAATATTTTTTTTAAAAAGTAAGCAAGTAAGAAAATGAAAAGCCCAGTTTGGCAGCAGTGGGGCACGGGGGCTGGTGTAGTAATTAGCCCAGGGAAGTGAGGAGGCCTGGGCTGAGTTGGCCAGAGTGGAGGCTGAGGACCAAAATGGTTGGGAAGGAAGGGCAGGCCTTGAGTGTGAGTGGTAAAGTCAGGGAGGAGTTCCCCTTTCCTAGTGGCAGCCCTCTGGCTGGGCCCTCTGAGAGAAAGGGGATCCTCGGACAGGGCAGGACATGTCTCCAGGGGCCAGAGAAGCCCCAGAGCACCCTCTCGGCCCTTGGGAAGGAGCCATTCTAGGAACGCCCTGGAGGGGTGGCCAGAGGAGGCACCTGAGTTCAAAGGAGTCACACAGCCTGGGCTTGGAATGCAGATCTACCAGCCCTGCCAGCACCCTTTCCCACCCCATCACTGGCTGCAGGAGTGAAGGGGCAACCTCCCCTGTCTTCCACTCTCTTCCAGAGTGCCCTACAGATCTCTCGGGCCCCTTCCCCCCGGCAGTGAGCCTCACGCCAAAGACGACAGAGAGGGGTCTCCTGATTGCAGGGTGGAGAACGGAGTCCTGGAGCCCTGGGGTGTGGATTTCTCCCCTGACAGCAGGATGAGAAGTGGCATCTCACCCCGGGGCCCATCTCTGTCCCCTCCAGCTTGGACTGAGTCCTGTGGAGAAAGCACCTGCAAGGCCTTACTGAGCGTCTGACAGGCCCAAGGAACAGTGGCTCACAGGGAGGGTCCTGGCCTGGCCGCTCCCCAGGGCTTCCATGACCGTGGGCAGAGGGCAGATGACAGAGATGACTCTCCATCCAGATCAGCCCCACCCTTCCTGCCTGTGCGCCCCCCGCCCCCCCTGTTTTCCTGGTGATAAATGGCAGCTTCCCGTTCCCAGAAAGCTGGAAGTTTACTGGGGAAACCAGTATGGTGAACTGAGCAGCCGGTCGGCAGTGTCCTCAGCCCTCGTCGCACAGCATGGCCTGCCGGGCTGCTTGGTGCGGCTGGTCCTCTCCACACAGGGTTGGGTTCCCCCAGACCATGATGGAGGCCCATTCCAGATGCCCCGGGGCCTCCTTAGGCATTTTCCCCAACCCCAGTACCCACATAGGCATACACAGCAAGGCCAGGCAGGTGTTGTCACAGGGTGTTTACTCTCCTTCCCTCAGGATGGAACCCCTCGGATCGCTGCCCTTGCCGAGCTGGAAAGTAGAGCCGCCCTCGGGCCCCGTCTCCCCCGTGCCCCCCACCCTCTGAAACGGGATCTGGCGTACTTGGGCCACATCTCCAAGCCTCTCACGTAGCACCGACACTGGATGCTTGACTGTCCCTCAGCTAGCCCAGGGGTGACAGTAGGGCAGAGGCCACTTCCCATGCATTTCTGTCCCCAAGCGCTGTCCCTGGTATGAAATGGTGGCAGGAATGACAACAGCTAACACCTCCAGGTGTTACTGGGTGGGTAAGTGTAAGGGCTCCGGAGCCACACCCCCGCGTTCAAACTCCAGCTCTGCCACTCACTAGCTGTGTGACCGCAGGCAAGTTATTTAACCTCTCTGGGCCTCTATTCCCTCTTCTTCTCAAAGTGGGGCTCGTAAGAGTACTGAGCTCACGGGACTGTGGAATGAGTTAATGGATAAAGCTCTGAGCCCAGTTCTCCGTACAAATGTTAGCTTCGGTCATCCCCCTCCTCACTGTTATTTTTTTTATAGACATTTTATTTTTTATACCTTTAAATTTGTTTGCAATTTTTTCAGCTTTATTGACGTGTAACTGACAAAATTGTGAGGTGTTTAAAGTGGACATCATGATGATTGATGCATGTATATACACTGTGAAAGGGTCCCTCCCATCTGGCTCATTCACACATCCACCCCTCACTACTTACATACAGCTTTTTGGTGAAAGCATTTAAGATCTACTCCCTCAGCAAATTTCAGGTATACAACACAGTGTTGTCAACTGTAGCCGATAATCACTCATTGTTTACTGTGTGCGGAGCACTGTGCCAAATGCTTTGAATAAATTATTTAATCCTCAAAACAGCTCCATTTCTCAGGTGAGGAAGCTTGAGGTGCAAAGAGGGTGAGTAATTTGCCCCAGGTCACCTGGAAGAGCAGGTCCCCAACCCAGGCGGCTGACCGTGCTCTTTAGGGACCGCCCCGGCCAGGCGGTATGTTCATACCCAGTTAGCAGCTGAAGGAATGAAAACAAACACAGGTTTGCCCGGATCATGGAAAGCCTTATAAGGAGCCTCTTATGTTTTGTTTGAAGGCTCAACCACAGGAATTACCTCTTGGAGTCTCCCCACAAGTACAGTGTTGCCGACCTCCAGCAGGTGAGAGTCCCCTCCCCGACCTCCAGACCTCTCTCAGAGGGGCCTCATTCCTGGAGAAATCAGAGAGGGGGATGCGGGAGGGGGGGCTGCAGCTTTTCAGGCCCTCAGCGTGTCTCGCTGTCCCGTGCTTCCCCGGGCAGTGACCGAGCACCAGCCCCTGCGGTGAGCAGGCAGGCGAGCCAAGTCCGGGGCACAGGAGCTCCTCAGCCCCTTCCCTGCGGCTGGACTCGTCCCCAACAAGAGGGCGGGGGTGGGGGGAGGCCCCGGGGGTGAGAGCTGGGGACATTCCTTTCCTGGCAGGAGGGCACTGTGGATTTGGGTCTCCTCTGGCAAGCCAGTTATCCCCAGTGACCTCTGCATGCGAGAGCTGGTCACCTGCATCCTTCGGCCTGGTCCGGGGAGCTTTTCTTGCCCAAGCGGGGAGAGCCTTCTTCGGGGGTAGGACCTTGTTCAGGCAGAGTGCCAGGAACAGCAGCAGGCCGCACTGTCCCGATGGCCTCGGCCTCAGCGCAGCTGCCTGAAAGGCCTGGCGGCCCCCGCCCCTGCCCTCCACAGATCGCAGACGGGGTGTACGCTGGGTTCCTCAATGCCCTCATCGGATTCGCCTCCCAGCACGTCTACCACTGCGACCTGTGCACCCAGCGCGGCTTCATCTGCCAGATCTGCCACCACCACGACATCATCTTCCCCTTCGAGTTTGACACCACGGTCAGGTATGCGGGATGCCCTCCCCACGGCTGGCCCCGGCGTTCCGGGGGGGCAGGCGCACAGAGGACGCCATGTGTGTGCTGGTGCCGCGAGCTGGCGAGGTCGTCTACAGCAGCCGATGCCCTGGGCAGTCACGGCGGCTCTGGGCCTGCTCAGGGGACAAGAGAGCCCTCCGAGGACCCTTCCCCAGACCAAGGAAGCTGTCTGTCTCCCTAGAGAAGAGGTAGCTTGCCGCGTCTTTGAGCGGGGGCCTCGGTTCTGTCATCTGCAGACGGGTTGAGGAGGGACCGAAGGAGCGGCCGCCCTGGAGTGTTGGCACAGGCCAGGCACGAAGTGGGCCCCCAGGGGCTGGCACCTGCCTGGCTCGCCCCAGCAGTGATGATGCTTCTTAGCTGGTTAGCACGCCTTATCAGAAGCCTCTCAGTGGAAAAATTCATCCCCCAAACCTCCATTCCAGCCCAGGCAGGAGCATTCATTTGTTTTCAGGAGGTGTCTCATGGCCTAGATTCAGCCCCTGGGCTCCGTTTTTTAAACGGCAGAGTGTTTTCAACATAGGCAAGGAATCATCCCATGAGTCTCCAGCAGCATGTGGGAAAAGTGGATTAGAAGCGGGCATCTGGCGGTGGGGAGGCAGGGCGCGCTGGGGTGGGGGCGGGCGGGGGCGGACCTCAGGCCCCACCCCCACCCCCCAGGGCTCTGGTCAGACGCTGGCTGCCCTCCTCCAGGTGTGGCGAGTGCAAGACAGTCTTCCACCAGAGCTGCCAGGCCGTGGTGAAGAAGGGCTGCCCCCGCTGCGCCTGCCGGCGCAGGCACCAGGAGCAGAGCACGCTCAGCTAAGCCAGCGCGCCGTCCCCACCCAAGCTGTCGGGCGGCGGCAGCCCGCTCAGCTCGGCCGTCCCAGCTGGGTTCGGCTTCAGCCTGGATCCTCTCGAGGTGTCAGGAAGACTCAGATGGGACCAGCGCGTGAGCCCACCAGATGAGGCCCTCAATGATGTCCCCCAGTCCCTCTCCCCCACCACCCCGTCTGCTCCAAGAGGTGGGGACACCATCCGATGCCGCCTCGGCCCAGGGGAAGCAAGCAGGGCAGCTTTGCACTAATCAGGCCCAGCTCGCCTCACAGACGCGGCCGCTCCATCAGGGCTGTTAGAACACTGTGGACACAAAACTGGAGCGCATTCTCAATTCCACATTCCTGATTAAAAGGTCTAGTTTTTTAAGGCAGGTTTTTTTTCCCTTCGTATTTCAACAGAAAATATTTTTTTATTCTTGACCCTACACAATTCACCCAAGAAATCCAGGCACTCTCACGCGGAGCGAACGTGTGGGAACATTTGGCCTGCAGGCCAGCGGGTGGCGGGTGGGCAGGCCACCGCTGGGCCAGAGCCTGTCGGCTGGACCGGGTGCCTTTCCATCACCCGCGCCGGGCCCTTGCTGCCCACAGCTCAAGTACGATGTGTCAAACTGCCCCAGGGGCTGGTGGGACCGGTCCTGATGACCTCCCTCTTCCTCTCCCTCTCCTCTCTCCTCCCTGCCCTGTCCTCCTCACCTCTCTCCGGGTCAGAGCCCCCTGGCTCCCCTACAGCCTGGGATCTCGGTCCCCGCGGGAGAAGGGAGTAACTCGGAACCAGCACTGTCAGCACTTTGCGCCTTCCTTGGTCCAGGCCAGGGCTGTCCTCTTCCCTACCCCTCAGCCCCTTGCCCTCCACACCTACGGCAGCCGTGCAGCCGGATGGACCGGGGGCTGCTAGAGACACGCTCTCAGGGGGACACCCCCCCTGCCCCACTGCCTGCCTGAGCCCAGAGAAGGCAGTGAGCCGGGGCCAGGGGCCAGCCTTGGGCATCGTGACTGCCAGGCCCCACACCATGGAGTGGCGACCCCCGGCCTTCCACAAAGAGGGCCAGGCCTGCTGCGGAGATGTACGGGGACACGCGGGAGCAGCCACCTTGTGGAAGGATGCTTAGCCTCAGTTTACAAAGCCATGAATTCCCAAAGCTTTGCTGGACTGGCCCAGGAGGGGCACTGCTGGAGACTAGAAAATATCACTGGAGCGTGATTGCCTTTTCAAGGTGTCTTGGGGTAGAGTGGGAGCCTGGAATTGTTTTCAAAGTGACATTTAGACCCTGTGGTTCGGGGGTGATTTCTCTGCTGCCTTCCCCCATCTCTCCTGGACCCACAGCCCCCCACCCCCCACCCTGGGTCCTCTGGCCATCCTGTCTGCTCTCAGCTTGGATTGGGGGCCTCAGGTGGAGATTGCCTGTCACTGTCAAGAGATGAATCTACTCCCACCTCTCCCTTGGGGTGATTCGGCTGCTGAGTCACCTGCCCAGCCCTGTGGAGCTGGATAAATTGTGCAATAGAACAGAGGAGGTGGTGGGCAGGGGTGGGGGAGGGGAGGGCTGCCACACAGCTTCTCTGTCCCCCTCACGGAAGATGGTGCATACCTATGCCCAGCACACCAAAGCCTCCTAAACGGGAAAGTGGATCCTTATCCCTGTCCCGCACCCCCACAGCCAGCGTTAATGCTCCCCCACAAACCCAGCCCGAGCACAGCCGCGGGGGCCCCAATCCCCACGCGGGCAGGGGCTGGCCTGGGATGGGCAGTGCTGCCCCCGCGGCCGGCCCCGGAGGCCTGGCATAGGCTGGGTAGGGCCTGTCCAGCCCACGGCCACCTCCCAGGCATTAGTCGTAGCATTAGAACCGACCCTCTGCCCAGTACCAGAAAGCTGCTAATGCTTCCGGATGAGTTGACTTTTACCCTCTCACCTTCAATGGAAAGCTGATGTGAAACTCAGTGGTGCCCACACTATTTTTAAAATGCCATTTTATGCAATAAACTGTTTCTAGTGAGGGGCGCTGACCCTGAGTAGCGCTTTGCGATGTGTGGAAGGAACTGCTGCTGTGTGATTTTTGAATGATTTTGTAGTAAAGACCTGATTTTTCTCACCTCTGGTCTCGCTTCTGAATCCTGATGCTGCCGCTGGTTGGGGGAGGCCACCAGCCATCCTGTCCGGTGGGGGGGGGAGGGGCGGTTTCCACCAGGCCTGGGCATGCAGGGGAGGAGACGTGACAGTGTTCAGTCTGTCCTCACCCCATTAGGAGCCAGACGAAGGGGGTTTGGAGGGATAGCATTTCAGGGCCTTGGTGGAGGTTTCCTCACATACACTCATATGTAACAAGTGAAGCTGATGCCTGACATCCCACCACAGTGGCTTCTTCCCTGTGCCTGTCGAAGCACAGACCCCTAACACCGGCTAACACCGGAACATGAGAGATGTCGGAACTGTTTTTCCGCTGGGTTTTCCAAAGCAAGAGAGGGGGCTCGGGGCCGTAATCAGGGCTCATGGTTTCAGGGCTCCACGTGGCATTTACTTGGCTGCTACCTTCCCCTGAAGTTCCAGGAGGAGCCCACCAATGCCCGTGGTAAGGACAGAAGGAAACAGACTAGTTCCAGGGAAAGTGGGCCGCAGGAAAATGGGATTGAAACATTCAGCTTTGCAGTTCCTTATCCTTGAAGACGCCATTCAGCCCATGGGGGAGCGTCGCCTGAGCCCCAGCGTCCCTCAAGGGCCTCAAGTCCCTCCAGGGTCAGTAGGGGGTGGGCTCTGAGAAGACCAAAGGAACTGGGTTTGAGGGCTGGGGACAGGGAGTTCAGGGCCACGAGACGTGGGTGCCTCCCTGCCTTTCTTCTCAGTGCCTCCATCCTCAGCAAGATGCCTCTGACTACATTCCTTTCTCCCTTTCCCCCTCCTGCCTAAAAGAGAATGGGGGGCTTGGAGACCTCAACCCAAGACCAAAGAGGAGGCCAGCTCATCTTACAATAAAATTTAATAACGAATGTGTGTTCTTAAAATAATGTGATAATACTAACCGTGCTTAGTGCAGCTCATTCTCATTCATTCTTGCCAACTATCCTGTGAAGTAGGCGTCACTGTCCCCAGTTTACAGCAGAGAAAACTAAAGTGCTAAGGGTCCAGTTCCAGCAGGCTGCTCTGGGCTTACCCTATGGACAGCCTGGAGGGTGGCCCTCTTCCAGAGGAGGATCTGGGGGACAGAGGGATGGAATCAAACAGTGGGAGGGAAATCTGGCCAGAAGTAGTGGAGGAGACTCCCCCCCCCCCCCCCCCCCCCCATGCCATCATCCAGGCCCTGCTGCTTCCACCTCCCAGAAGACAGCCAGGTGTGGCCCAGGATCCCAGGAGGTGCAGGGGGAGGGTGGCGTCTGTGTTCCCAGGGCGCTGGCCCGGCCCAGAGGGGACAGGAAGCCAGGACACCGGGGATTGTCTCTAGCAGCCGCAGCCCTGCCTCAGCCCGGGAGGAAGTTCTGCCGGGCGCTCTCCGTTGGTGCCTCCCTCGCTGTATTGTTGAACAGGAAACCCGGCTGCGCGGGAGCTGGGCGGTGGAGGAGGGAGCGCCGGACGCCGAAACCACGCGCGCCTGTCGGGACAAGCGGAGGCGAAGCCAGTGAGCGGACACCCCGAGGTGCCGAGGCTGGGCCGGGCGGGGGGTGCTGAGCCGAGGGCGGGAGGTGGGGTACCGTGCCGCAGGTGGCGGGTCCTCTCACCCGGGAGCGCCGCGCGCCTGCTCCCCTTCACCCGGTGCTGGGGCGGGAGCTGCGCGGACCCGGGAGCAGGGCCGCGCGGGTCGGATACCCCGCGAGCAGCGGAGATGCGAAGGGCTGCCCTCCCTCCGGGGACAGGAGGGGCCCATGTCCAGGCCCCCGGCTCCGACCCAGGCGTTCACGCCGCTGTGGCTCGCGTCGCCCGGGGCAGTGGACCCAAAGCACCTCCTGGCGACGAGTCAGCCCCCGAGTTCCTGGGATCCTCCCCGCCCCCCTTAACCTTTATCCCTCCGCTCCTCGTCGCTCCCCCCGAGATGGGGAAGGAGCCGAGTCCCGGGTCCCCTCCCCACCCAGCCCGAGACCCTGCGCTCGAGTGGGCATCCCTGCTGTGGGAACTCCGCTCCGAGTTTTTCCAGGCCCCGCCAAGCTGCGCCCGGAAAGGGCCTGGGGCCGGCGGAGGTGGGTCCGAAGCGAGTAGTGCCTGCACTCGGGCTGGAAAGGGCCGGTAGTCGGTGATTCGGGGTGCAAATGGCTTCGCTTGGTGTGGGAACGCCCGGACGACACGACGAACCGGGGTCGAGCAGTCCCAGGGCAGCGCGCCCGCGGGACGCAGAGGCTCGAGGACAACAAATCCCGCGGCGGGGGAGAGGGGGGCGGATGTGAGGGACCGCAGGGGTGGGACCCTACCCACCTTGGGCTCTGCTCGCCGCCCGGCAGCACCCCTTCGGTCGCAGCCCTTCCAGCTCCCGCCCCCTCTTGCCCTGGGCCCCACTGCCACCCAACGTCCCCACCGGCCCAGACACACTCGTTCAAGCTCCTCCTCGCCCCTCCCGATACAGCCGCGATGGGGAGTGGGGGCAGCCCTCCTGAGCATCCCTCTCCCTCTTTGCTCCCCTTGCCAGCTCCTGCGCCCCGAGGTCTCCCGGGCCTAGCCCTTGCAAGCCCCGCCCAAGGAGATGGCCGGGGCCTAACCTGCATCCATCCGCTGGCTCCGCCCGTCCAGCCCATGGGCCCGCAGAGACCTGCCCTGCCAACGTGAGTGAGCGGCGGGGGTGCGGGCGAAGGTGACGGACGAGAAGGGGGTTCGTCGGCTTAGCTCCGGGCAGCTCACTGACTACACCTCCAGGGCCCAGTGTGCACCCCTTTCCCCGTCGAGGAAAGCTTAAGAAAGTAGTGAAGGAGCGCTGTGAGCCCCCGGCCAGACCCTCTTCCTTGGGTTCCTCAGCCTCAGCAAGCAACCGAACCCCCAGCTGCTGCTCCCGGGACACCTTTACTGGGCAGGAGATGGGGTCGGTGCAAAGGCTTGGAGGGACCAGCCCCTTAGGGAAGGAGCCTCCGATTCATCTCTTTGGTGGGGAGACACAGACGGACTTAGAGTTAGCCTCCGACCCCCAACCCCGCCACACCAAGAGCCAGGCTAAGCTGGCATGCGAGGGGTGGGTCGGGACGATTACTCCCGGAGAGCGTGGGGGAGGATACCGCATGGGTAGTCACTCACAAAGTGCATTCTCGGGGGGGCGCGCGGGGGGGGGGGGGGGGGGCTGACGCGGAGATCACAGGGCAGGTGGGCAGGCCGCGAGGGCAGAGCCTCACTCGGGACGTGGAGGTGGGAGCGGGAGAACCGGGGGCGGCGCGGGCCGGTCTGGGCGGGCCAGGCTCCGGGTTCACGTCCGAGGCAAAGCCGCCGGGGAAGGAAAGAGAAACCGAGAGAACCGGTTCCCCGGCCTTGGCAGTCCCCGTCCCTTATGCCAAGGCCCTTGGACTAGGGAAGCAGGGACATTCCCGGGGTAGAGCGGCGCCGGGGAGGCACCTAGAGCCCCGCGCCTCAACTCTGCCCCGGCGGGCCCGGGGCGCAGAAGCCTGGAGAAGGGAAGAGGCCCTGGGAGCCCGGATTTCCTGAGGGCTGGTGGCGTCGGGGCGGGGCGGGGCAGGGGGCGGAGGGAATGGGCTGTTTTTCCCACGTCACAGACCGGGAAACTGAGGCCCCAGTCAACTTTTTAGGCAAATGTGGTGTCGACTTATCTCTCGCATCTCTTTGAGGCAAGGCTTCCTTGGCTGTAAAGTTGGACTAGTATTACCCACTAGTACTCCCCACCAAGGGATTGAATCGAGGCTCAAATCATAACCAATGCCGCAGAATTAAAGTGTTGTCATAATTCCATTAGCGAGGGTAAGATTGGGAACCTTGGAGATTATTTTATCCAAATCCCCCGTTTTTGAGATAGGAAAACTGAGGCCCTAACGCACACGAGGAATGCAGCCCCGGGACTCGAACTCAATCAAGTCTTTTGTCCCCCTCGTGCGGCGCCCCTCCCGGCTCAGTGGCCCTGACCTCCGCGCCCCTCCTCCTTGTCGCCCACAGGGAAACGCCACGGCCGCGATGGCGGCGGACGTCGAGGGGGACGTGTACGTGCTGGTGGAGCATCCCTTCGAGTACACGGGCAAGGACGGGCGCCGCGTCGCCATCCAGCCCAACGAGCGCTACCGGCTGCTGCGCCGCAGCACCGAGCACTGGTGGCACGTCCGGCGCGAGCCCGGCGGCCGCCCCTTCTACCTGCCCGCGCAGTACGTGCGCGAGCTGCCGGCGCTCGGGGACCCCGCCGCCGCCTCGCCGCCGCCCGCGCTCCGCCCGGGCCCCGCAGCCCCCGAGCCGCTGGCCTACGACTACCGCTTCGTGAGCGCGCTGCCACCCGCGGGCCCCGACGGCACGCCTGCCAAGCCCCGCGGCCGCGTGAGCTCCCTGTGCGGCCCCGCGCGGCGCGGCGCGGCGACCCAGCCCAGCAGCCTGGCACCCGGCCTGCCCGCCTGCCTGTACACGCGGCCCGCGGCGCCCGTGCGGCCCGCGCAGTCCCTGGACGACCTGGCGCGCGCCGCCGTCGCGCCCCCTGCCGGCCTCCTCGGGAGCGCGGGCAGCCTCAAGGCCTGCAGCGTGGCGGGCTCCTGGGTGTGCCCGCGACCCCTGGCGCGCAGCGACTCCGAGAACGTCTACGAGGCCATCCAGGACGTGCGCGGCCCGCCGCGGGAGGAGCGCCCGCAGCAGGTACGGGGAGCCGGGGAGCGGGGAGGCGGGCGGGGCGGGGCCGCGAGGAGACCGCCGCCCCTCGGCTTAGCGTCTGGCTCGACGCCGAGCAGCAGTGTCCGCCGGCTGTGGACGAGCCCCCTCGCGCCGCGCCTCACTTTCCTCACCCGCGAAACCAGAGGGGCGCAGGCTCCAATCGCTTTTCTGCAATTCCGGAATGCCGAAGCTCCCTGGAGCCCGAATGTTTTCCCTAACTCAGTTGGTGGCAAAATTTGACTTGAGCCCGTGTGAAGCCGTTGGTGGTCTTTATTTATGACATTTAGAAATGCAGATGAACTTGATTACGGTGCGCTGCCCCAAGCCTTGGGGACAGGTGTGTGCGCCCCATTACCTACCAGCTACACCATTCCGAAAGGCTTGGGGATATGGAGTGGTGGACCTGCAGGCAGCCCTGGGAGCCCTTCTCGTAGAAGCTTGGGGGTCAAATGAGATAATGGATGTGAAAGTCAAGGGTCTGCTTCCCTTTTTGGCTTCTCCCAACATTTCAGTTCCCCCTTTATAAAAAAAAAAATTATTTGTTTGTTTCAGGAAGAGGTCCAGTTACAGTGAGGATGTTTTTTTCGTTTCAGAATCTAGTTGTGTTAATTTGGGAAACTGAAAATAGAGCACGTTTTAAAAAACACTTGTACGTCCTCAGAATCCTTCGCATGGCCCTGACATCTTGAATTTTAGGAACTTGGGGCGGGGGGAGCCGTGGAGGGAGGATGCACAGACCCCTTTTTGACATCTGCCACCAGATGGGTAATTAGGGGCAATTCACTTCCTCTCTCGGGGTCTCAATTTGTCCTTTGGCCCAAAGAGGGGTGGAAAGGGTGGAGAGATGAGCCCCCAAACCTTGTGAGTCTCTGATTTCTTTCTTTGTACTTGATGTAAACATTGATGCCTGGCACATGCCAGGACTGAGTCTGGGATGCCCAGCGGAAGGAGACACCGTCCCAGTCTGTGACCTCCTGGGTCTTCCCATCACCCGGTCTGGTTACAGTGCAAAGAGCTCAGGATTTGAAGCTGGAGAGACTCGAATTTGGCCCTGCTGGGTCACCTGCCAGCTGCTGAGGCGTCACTTAATTCCCCCAGCCCCAGTGTCCTCCTGTATAAAGGAGTAGCGTTGTGAGCCTTCAACGAGGTGAGGCATGGAAGCGCTTGGCACGTAGTAGGCGCTCCACCAAGGCTGGCTGGGGTCCCATTTGGTATCCTCGTCGGCGCCGCCTTCGTTTTGGTTTCTGCAAGGAGCAGCCCGCCCCCTGGTGGCCACAGCGGGGAACAGCATCCCGCGGGTGAGGACTGGGACCCGGACTCCGCCCAGAGGGAACGGGGGCGGGGCAGTGGGGGGATCTTGGGCCCGGCGTCCCTGAAGGCCAGTTGGCCAGCTTCTCTGGGACAGATGACTGGATGCCAGCGCTCCTCACCCCGGCGTCCGTCCGTTTCCCAGGCAGGCTCTCGGAGGCACATTCCGGGGCCTCTCCAGATTCTCGGTCCCGCTTATCCCTCCTTCTTTCGGAGCAGTTACAGCTTTGTGATACGGGTGGGGGACACAGGGGATGGCGGGGGTGGTGCTTGCGCCCGGAGGGACTGGGGCGTCTGCCCCGGAGACCTGGGTATTGGTAGAGAGGCTCAGCCTCGTCTTGCTTCTGGCCCTAATTCACAGTGGGACCTCAACAAGAGGCTTAGGATCTCTGGTCCTGTCTCCTCCCTGTGTCATGGGTATAATCTCGCACTCCCTGTGACCCCGCTTTATTCCAGTGTCAGCTGTGGGTCTCCCCGACACCCAATCCCCTACACACTCCAGGGGTAGGGAGTTGGTTCTCTCCTGGGAGGGAAACCCCGTTCTGCTCTTAGTTGTTCAAGGCCGCATTTGGAGAAGGAATCTCCTGAAAGGTGAGCCTACCTGTTTTCTTCTTGGAGGCAGGAGAGGCTACTCACTCACTCATCAACTAAGCAGGCACTGGCCTCCCACCTGCCAAGCACCTGGTGAAGCACAGCCCCCCCAGCCCTGGAGAGCTGCCATCTGGGTCAGGAGCCTGGCAAGAGGGGACAGATGCCTCAGGCCAGGCACAGGCCATCTGGGGTAGAACAACACCCAGCGTGCCGTGGCGCCTAGGCATGGGTGTGGGTGTGGGATGTGGCACCCTCGGGGCCTTGTGGCCCTGCCCCCACCCTGCACTACGGGGGCGCTGTGCGGACAGGGTGGTGCCTGGCCAGGCAGGGCCTCATGGGCTCTCGCCAGGGATGTGGACTTCATTCTGCAGCTGCTGGAAGACTCTCAGCACAGCAGGGAGTGGGGTTCAGAAAAGACCCCCGTGGGTGGGATTTTGAGAAGGGCAGAGGACCTGCGTGGTCTCCCAGGCATGCAGTGAGGACAGGAGATTTGGGAAGCTGATGCCGAGGGATCTGGGGGCCGATGGAGTGTGGGAGAGAAGTCGGGATGAGTCCCAGTCTCCCAGTTGCACACCTGGCAGATGGTCTGTTTATTCGGCGGTGACAGGTCCAGGCAGCAGCTGGAGGCCGGGCCTACTGCCCAGGAGATGGCCCTCAGCACGTGGTGGTGGAGATGGGGGTGCGGAGAGCATGTGGACAGGAAGAAATAGTCAGGGAACAAGGAGGAAAAGCAGGAGAGTACTGGTCCAGACACCGAGAAGTGGCCAGAAGAAAGGAGAAGTTAGATAAAGGCCATTAGACATTTATCGGAAATGGTGACCCCAAGGTCAGCAGCCACCTTATCAGGAGCTGGTCAAGGGGTTACTGAAGGCAGAAGGCAGAGGTCAGAGGGATGAAGGTGAGGACACAGGCCGCGTGTAGACAACCCAGCAGCTTGGCAGGGAAGGGAGAGACACTGTGTGGCCAGAGGTAGGTGGAGGTCGAGAGGGGAGGCTCCCCAAAGCTAAGTGAATGGTCAGGGGCCAGGAGAGCGGGAGGCTGAGGATGCTGAGGAGGTGATTGGTGAGACAGGATTCAGGGAGAGAGGCTGAGGGGGCGCCAGGGCTGAGCGGGAGGGACCCGCTTCCTCTGAGGCAAGGGGCAAGGATGTGTGGTTGGAGGGTCAGGGTCGTCGAGGAGGGTGGACCAATGGCCAAGGGGAGAGGGTGGTATGGGGGTGGGACCGTCGGCAGAGGCAGGGCCCCCTCCAGAAGAGAGGAGCCTCCACACTGTGTGGCATTTTACAGCCTTGTCATTCACCCTCCACTCAAATAGCATGTAATGAGCACCGGGTGTGTCCTGGTCAGAGTGCTGGACCCTGGGGACACAAAGCGTGTTACACATGACTTGATCCTGTCCCAAAGGGGCTAATGGTCCTGTGGGCTCTCACCCAAAGCCAGAGTGCAGAGGTGCAGAGGGGTTTAGCGGCTGGCTGAAGGTCACCCAGGCAGGAGGTGGCTGAGTGCAAGTCACTTCCATGCCTCCTGACCCCCAACCCCACGCCGGTCAGCAGGTTCAGTCTCAGCTGGGTGGCCTGCAGGCTTGGCCGTTCCGCTCAGCAGGGGCAGTACAAGCCGGAGGCAAACAAGTATTCTTTCCTTCTTTCTTTCTTTCTTTCTTTCTTTCTTTCTTTCTTTCTTTCTTTCTTTCTTTCTTTCTTCCTTCCTTCCTTCCTTCCTTCCTTCCTTCCTTCCTTCCTTCCTTCCTTCCTTTCTTTCTTTCTTTCTTTCTTTCTTTCTTTCTTTCTTTCTTTCTTTCTTTCTTTCTTTTTTAAGATTTTATTTATTTGACAGAGAGAGACACAGCTAGAGAGGGAACACAAGCAGGGGGAGAGGGAGAGGGAGAAGCAGGCTTCCTGCGGGGCTCAATTCCAGGACCCTGGGATCATGACCTGAGCCGAAGGCAGCTGCTTAACGACTGAGCCCCCAGGCGCCCCAAGTATTCCCTTTCTAAGTGTCCCGTATGTGCCCAGCCCTGGGCACGGGCCACAGGGAAGGACGCAGGAATTCCAAACCCTCATCTTCCCTCCTGCCACTGAGGGCCTGGGAGGAGGATAAGCTGTCCCAGGAGAGGGCAGCGGCTCACCTTCGGAGGAGGGAGAGAGGGAGGTGGGGTTTGTGAGCTGGAGCACTCTGCCCCCACCCCCTCTAAGGAGGGGCTCCCCGGGAGCCTGGAAGCCCGGTGAGGAGGGGCCTCCGAGACTCCTCCCCTGGGGCTGCGGCGGGGTGGGGGAGGGGGGCCTGCTGACTCGGGGATTTCAGGGTGCGGTCACCATCCCCGCCCCAGGGCCTCGGAGGTGGAAAGGCCCAGGCCGGCTGTCTGGCCTGGAGCCCGCCCCTGCTGCCCAGGCATTGGCCACAGGGAGGAAAGAGGTACAGCCTCGGGCCCCTGCAGCTTCCTATGCAGCCGGCCCAGGAGGCGCCTCACCTGAGTAGCCGGCCTGGACTAGAAGGAGCCCCAGGGCCCTGGTTCCCTGTCCTCTCCTGAGAACTGTGAGTGACCCCTCAACCTCGAATGGGGCACAGGGGTGCTCTCTCCCCTCCTTCCCTCCGCCTGCTCTTTTCCTGTACCCAGGCTGAAACCCACCTCCTCTCTGGACCCCACGCCTGGCACCCACTCCTTGGGACAGACTCCAAGAGCCACCCCAGGCAGCTGTGATTGGGACAAAAGAACTGGCCTTGGACAGACCCACCTGGATCCCCCTTCGGGACCAGCCAGGGGGCCCTCTGGAAAGGGGGGGTTAGTAAGAGCAGGGGAACTGAGGCCAAGGGGAGGGTCCAGTGAGTCCCCTTGTCTGTATGCTCTCCTCCCAGCAACAGTCTTTCTCCCCCTCAGCCCCTACCCAGGGAGGTCAGCTGTCCTGCAGTGGCCCAGCAGGTTTCTTCACACCTGGCCTGACCTTTCCTTCCCTGTGACTCACCTGCAGCCCAGGCTGACCCTGGAGCCCCACTGCCCAGCCTGTGGCCTGACCCATGAAACAGCAGATTCTTGGGTAGCCCCCCCCCAACCTCAGCCCACACTCCCGGCCACCAGTGGCCCTCCCCACCCACCACTCCCCAGGCAGAAAGGAGCAAATCCCCCCCCCCCGGGGCATGGCAGCCCCCATGGCTCGGTGGGGTCCCCTGGGTGATCTCCCCTGAGCCTGGGCCTTATTATTCACCTCAGTCTCTGGTTCCTCAGAACCCCCGGGGCCTCCTGAGACCGGTCCACTTGCCTCCCCACTTCCTTCCTGAGCCCCAGCAGCCTGCTTCTCTCTTGATCTGTTTTCTCTGCCTTTCCTGGAACTGTGTCCAGTAGTGGGGAGGACCAGGCACTTGGCAATGAATGCCAACCCCAATGACTAGTCAGTGCCCGGCCCTCGGCATGGGAAAGCCCATCATCATGACTGGGGTCAGCTGATCAAAACGTGGTCAGGGTTCCAGACCAGAGCATCAGGGGACAGTTGATGTTGGTTGGCACTGAAGGAAAGGGGGCTGCCAGGGTCCAAGGGACATAGGGGTCCTTGCTGAAGTTCAGGAGGCTCTCTTGCCAAACCGAGGAAGGACTGTGGTGTTGAGGGGACTTCCAGAGCAGCTGCTGAGGTACAGCAAGGCCTGCAGGACCCTTCTGCAGCCCAGGCTCTGGGCTCCTATGGGTGCCGCCCTGCATCCTCTCCTTCCCTTGGGCGGAGGTCCAGCGTGAGGCATCAGGTGAGCAGGGCCAGGCCCCTGTCAAGGCTTCCATGTCTGTGCCAGGGGCTGGGTCAAGTTGGCCAGGGAGAGGAAGCCAGAGGAACCAAGAAAGGTGCCAGAAGGGGGCCAGCCTCCAGATCCCCCCAGCCACCTTCCCGCCCCATCTACGCAACTGGAGTGTTCCTGGAATCATCTGAATTTGTAAATTACTCTTCCCCCTATAAAAATAGTTTCACGCCATTGCAAATATTTGGCTAATGGAGGGAAATCTCAATCTAATGACTATTAGCATTTTGGTTTCTCTCCATCCATCTTGCTTCGCTCTGTGTGGGAGAGTTTTACAGATGGGGGGGGGTTGTCCCGGGACGCTGACAGTGGCACTGTGATTTTTCACTTACAGAGTCATTGATTCAGTACAGGGCAGGTGCCGGACTGCCTTGACATTGATTCAGTACAGGGCATTGCCGGGAGGCAATGAAACACAAGGCGTGGTCCCTGCCCTCAGACAGTTGACTCTCCAGGAGGAGAGCTGGGCAGGCAAACCCACAGTTCTGACCTGCTGTGGCGGGGGGGGGGCCGCTCGCTGGGGGGGGTCCTCCCCAGAATCCTTCTGGCCAGAGAGAAACCTAGGATTGCCTCCCCGCCAAAGAACGGGGATAGCAGGTGAATCCATTCAGCCTCACATCCATTCAGCCTCCTCCGTGAACCCCTCTGGACCTGGTGCTTTGTCAGGGGCAGAATTTTTTTTCTCATCAACGGTAATTTGGTCTTTTCAAGTTTTCCATTCATTCTTGTTCGTTTTGGCCGTTTGGGTTTTTTACTAGGAAAGCATTCATTTTTCCTAGATTTGCAAAATCTCCACTTCTAAATTTATGTATGGATTTCTTTGTGACCGAGGAAACCATTTTTCTAAGTTTTTCATAGCCATGGAAAAACTGTATATTTTCTATTTAAAGGACAGCAGGTCCTGTACAGATCAAGCCAAGCTGATCGATTCTATTATTGAAACCTGGGTTTCCTTTGTGGACCTCTTTTTGGTTTTGTTTTTTGCTCCAGGTCCGATGAGGTTTATTAATCTCCCACTCAAATTTTCTCAATAAAGTTCTTCTTGTACTTTTAGTAGGTTTCGCTTTTTGTGTTTAGCTAGAACGCTGCTGGGAGCGCACTGATTTTGGCGGACTGTGCCTTCGTATCATTACCTGGTGTCCCTCTTTATCCCGCGGGGTGCTTTCAACCCGAAACTCCACCTTGCCGTTATGAACCTGGCCACTCTTTCTATTTTATTCGATTTTATTTTTTACACTCACCGATATCTCTCAGCATCCTTTAAGTTTCAACATTATCATGTTTTTATTTTTTTTTTAATTTTTTTTAAAGACTTTATTTATTTGAGAGAGAGAATGAGATAGAGAGCATGAGAGGGGGGAGGGGCAGAGAGAGAGGCAGACTCCCTGCCGAGCAGGGAGCCCGATGCGGGACTCGATCCCGGGACTCCAGGATCATGACCTGAGCCGAAGGCAGTCGCTCAACCAACTGAGCCACCCAGGCACCCCATTATCATATTTTTAAGTGTCTTTCTTATATCTATCTATCTATATCATACCGCTAAATTTTGAAACCCAAGATGACTCGTCTTCTGATGGGATAATGCACTCTTTTCCGATTTTGTTTAATGACGGGTACAGCGTACTTGATTTTGTTCCTAATGGTTTACTTTACATTTATTGGTTTTCCTGTGGTTTGCCTTCCCCTCCTATCAGGGTGCTACTGATTCTTTTCTTTGCCTGTCACTCTGCGACACTTTGCATTTCATTCATGGCTTCTGCTTGTCCCTGGGGTTCCTAGTCAAACTTGCCCTGGGATGTGCAGAGATGGGGATTCTTTTTCTTAGGCACCCCCCCCCGGAACTCACAGAACCCCATCAGTCTCTAGATAGCCTTGGGTCGTTTCTTTTTTCAGCTTAGAGAAATCTGTGTGTTGCATGATTATTGTGTCTTTGACTTTTTCTTTCATTTACACGTTGGCTCTCTTGACAGACTTCTCCAGTTTTGTAGCTTTGCCCCCTTTATTTCTTATCTCTGTGTGCATTTGTTCTGAGAGATTTCTCTTGCTTTATCTTCCAGGCCACAAATCTGAGTCTGGAGAGTGACTATCCATCCTCACCTTCAATGAGTAGTGCAATGATATATTTTAAGTTCTAAAGTAGTCTTTTTTTTCTTTTGTGCTTTACTTGAATCTCCTTAAGAGTTCTTTTTTGTTGTTCTTCGAGTTGTCACTGTGTTTTCCAGCCCCTCTATCTGGCTAATATCAAGATTTTTTTTTAATGAGATAATGTGGGGCGCCTGGGTGGCTCAGTCGGTTGGGTGTTTGCCTTCAGCTCAGGTCATGATCTCAGGGTCCTGGGATCGAGCCCCGCATCGGGCTCCCTGCTCAGCGGGAAGCCTGCTGTTCCCCCCTGCTTGTGTGTGCACGTGCGCGCTCTCTCGCTCTCTGACAAATAAATAAAGGAAACCTGTAAAAAAAATTAGATAATGTACTTTCATGGTTTTTAAAAATCAAAGCAACATTAAGAAGTATATAGTAAAATTCCCACACATACCCCTGCTTCTGTGCCCTGTTCTCCATCAGGAGAACATCAAAAAGTCACCACTTTCATTCATTCTTTCTCTATTCTCCCAGAGTTTCTTTGTGTTTCTTTTTTAAGATTTTATTTATTTATTTGACAGAGAGAGAGAGACAACGAGAGAGGGAACACAAGCAGGGGGAGTGGGAGAGGGAGAACAGCCTTATATGAAAACACACTTGATTACTTGATTTTCTGTCTCTCTTACATAAAGGTAGGATGCAGTACACACAATCCTATATCTTGCTTATTTTTTGCCTTTTTGATTTAATCATGTATCTTGGAGATTTTGCATAGAGAGTATCAGTCTCCTTCCTTATCACTACATGGGTTTTCTTTTTTTTTTTTTTTTTAATTTTATTTATTTATTTGCGAGAGAGAGAATGAGAGACAGAGAGCATGAGAGGGAGGAGGGTCAGAGGGAGAAGCAGACTCCCTGCCGAGCAGGGAGCCCGATGCGGGACCCGATCCCGGGACTCCAGGATCATGACCTGAGCCGAAGGCAGTCGCTTAACCAACTGAGCCACCCAGGCGCCCTACATGGGTTTTCATTGTAGGGACGTATCATAAATTCTTCAAGCAGCCTGCTGTTGATGTGCCCTTGGACTGTTTCCCGACCTCTGCTGTTGCAGACAAGGCTATAATAAATAATCTTTCACGCATATGCAGGTAAATCAAGGATAGATCCCAGAAGTAAGATCGCTGGGTGGAAGGGTAAACGATAGGTATTTGTTAGATTTTGCCAAATTGCTGTCCCTGTCCGTGGGGCTCACACCGATTTACATCCCCACCAACACAGATGTGAGTGTGTGACTCCCCACAGCCTTGCCAACCAAGTGTCGGCAAGATGTTTTCTGCCGATCCAATAGTAAAATACATGCTCTTAAGAGAGCTTGAATTTGCATTTCTCTTTTCAGTGAAAGTGAGCATCTTTGCATAGATTCAAGGACTGTTTGTTTTCCTTTTTTGTGTCAACGGTCTATTTATAGCCTGTGTTCATTTTTCTATTGAGTTATTGGTCTTTTACTTACCGGTTATTAGAAGGTTTTGCCATTCAAGGGAAAATAGCCTTCTATCTCCTGCGTGAGTTGTAATCTCCCCAAGTTTGTCTTCTGACTTCGCGAATGTCATGTTTTGGCCACAAAAATCACTTTGGATACATTTATGTGGTCAAATGTAGAAATCACTTATTTTATGGCTTTTAGATTTAGAGCCTCTGTTACCAAGGTCTTTTTTAAATCTAAAATTTTGCTCCTCATGTTTTCCTCTTTGAGTATTTTTCTGGGTTTCACTTTTTACATCTAAATCTTTGATCCTTTAGGGGGTATATCTGAGTGGACAGAGTAAGATGGAGACACACCTTTAATTATTTTTTCTGGATGGCCATCCAGCTGTCCTGTCACCTTTCACTGACAAGCTCCTGTTCTCCCCCTGACTTGTGAGTGGTCTGTAGCGTGTCCAGACCCTGCTGTGTTAAGGTCTGACTGCCGCCCGCCTGGTGGTTCTGTTTGCTCCAACTCTCTCCATCCACTGGCTTGTCAGAGGAGCGGGTGTATGTGTCTTTGCTCGCTGGGGTCGGGACTGAGCTGTTGGAGTACCCCCACTTGATGGGGCCCTGGAGCAGAGGAATGGTGGTCTCTGCCAGTGGGTCTGTGGGGCTTGCTGGGCAGACCCCTGCGAAGACACCATCAGGAATTCTCCCTGCTCCCTGCCTTAGGGGCAGAGAGTGCTAAGCCCACCTGTTTGGCTCCCCGTCAGCTCCTCGGGGTCACTCTGCCTTCCCCCTAGGGTCCTATGGTGGGCCTGGTCTGCCCTGGGATCCCCCTGGGTTCCAGCTTCTGTCTCAGGCAGTCCACCCGGGCCAGCCAGCCCTGCCCACCGGCTGGCACAGCCCCTTCATAGAGGGTAGCAGTGGGGAGAAGAGAAGGAGCAGGACATGTTTAAGCTGCTGTATTTCCAGAATTCCTAGCGCCAGAGCCGCATCATAAAGGGAGAGAAATTACTACCAGGGGTAGGGGAGAGAGCAGGAAGGGCCAGTCTTTCTGGATAAGAAACAATGAACACCTCATAGAGTAGTAACACAGAGAATGCAGAATAGTAAGAAAGTTTAAGGGAGGTTTTTTTCCCTTTTTATTATGAAGGTTTTCAAACATACAAAGAAGCAAAAAGAATATTAAAATGAGTATAATTATACCTATTACTTAGATTTAACAATTACTGCTTGCCAAGTTTGTTCTTTTTTTTTTTTGCCAAGAAATAGTAAATTCCAGACTTTATCATTTCTCATCCCTAAAAAATTCAGCATATATGTCTTAAAAATGTTTTTCTCCATAATCAGAATACTATAACCATTATTATATCTAAAAAAATTCACCTTAGTTCCTTAATAGCATCTCAGACCCAGGCCATCGTCAAATGTCCCTCATTGTCCTAAAACAGATCTCTCCCAACCAGTTTGTTTGAACCAAAATCAACTCAAGAACCATGCATTTCATTTGACTGTCTCCTCAATCTCTCTTGATGGTCCCCTCCTTCTCATCCTGCCCTGACAGAGACCAGACCAGTTGCCCCATAGGATGTCTATTCTGGATTTGACTGTTTGCTTCCTTGTGGTAGTGTTCCCATGTCCCCCTAATACCTGTGTCACCTGCGGACTGACAGGTCTGAAAGGCTTAGGCAGGTCAGGTCACCGAGCTCAGTGACTCTAGGTCTCTGCTTGAACAGCCAAGACGATGCCAAGACGGGGAGGAGGAGGAAGGTGCCCGTGATTTGGGATATGCAGCTTTGGAGGCGTACCAAGGACACCCAGGGCGACAGCTGGGTGCATGCTCCTGGAGATGGACTGGCGGGTTGTTAACCTAACAGAGCCGGTTGCGCTTCCCCAGGACAGTTGAGTGAGAAGCAAAGGTGAGGCCAGGCGTCAAGGACACAGGCCAAGGAAGAGGAGCATGGGCCCAAAGCCGAGCAGGCACCAGAGGATGAGGAGGGAGAGGGTTGGAAGGACTAAGTGCCAGAGGGGAGTCAGACCCGACAAAGACCGCATTTGTCATCAAGGAAGTCATAGGACACGCAAGCTGTGGGCTGGACGTCGGGGTGAGTGGACAGCAGGATGGTGGGTATGCGCCCGCCTTCCAGAAGTGGGCTCTGAGAAGGAGGCAGGCAGAGCTGGGTCCGCGGGCCCACTTTTGCTTTTTAAGATGGAGAGACCTCGGGGTGCCCGGGTGGCTCAGTCGGCTAAGAGTCTGCCTTCGGCTCAGGTCACGGTCCCAGGGTCCTGGGATTGAGCCCCGCGTCGGGCTCCCTGCTCAGCCGCGAGCCTGCATCCCCCTCTCCCTCTGCCTGCCGCTCCCCCTGCTTGTGCTTGCTCTCTCGCTATCTCTCTGTCAAATAAATAAACAAAATCTTTTTTTAAAAAAGTAAAATAAGATGGGGGCGCCTGGGTGGCTCAGTCGTTAAGCGTCTGCCTTCAGCTCAGGTCATGATCCCGGGCATCCCGCATCGGGCTCCCTGCTCTGCAGGAGGCCTGCTTCTCCCTCTCCCACTCCCCCTGCTTGTGTTCCCTCTCTCGCTGTGTCTCTCTCTGTCAAATAAATAAATAAAATCTTTAAAAAAAAAAAAAAAGTAAAATAAGATGGAGAGACCTCGAGTTTGTTGAAATGCTCGCTCTCTCGCTCTGTCTTTATCTTTAAATAAAATCTTTAAAAAAAAAAAAAGTAAAATAAGATGGAGAGACCTCGAGTTTGTTGAAATGCCAAAGGGCCAAAGGCAGTCAGGTGGGAGGGGTTAGAGATTTGAAAAGAGGCAGCTTCTGAGCAAGCAGGAGGCATGGGATCCCCAGGGGCCCAGACTGGGGAGGTCACCTCGGACAGGGGAATCTGGCCCCTCCACTGGGGAAGGAAGGAGGAATGGTGGGTGCACGTGCAGTTACATTTGACAGGATGGGCCCCTGTCACATTTTCCTCCCTGGGTTGGCTCACGATACAGCCTGGCCACCAGCTTCCTTGGCAGACCGTTTCTGATTCCTCCTGGCCCAGCAGCCCGCAACCTCCTGGGGGGCTGCCAGCCGTATCCAGAGCACAGGGCGTGCAAAGGGGCTCCGCCCCAGACCCCGCCTGCCCTGGAGGAACAGGCCAAGCACACAGTCCCATTAGGTCACCAAGAGGCTAGGGGCAGAGTCCAGAGCCAAGGGCACTCAATCGAAACCCAGAAGCAGAAAAGCAGAAGTGCGGCCCTCCCTTCTTCCCCATGTCCCCTGGTGCAGGGCAGAGAACTCAGGGGCCTGCTTGACGCTTTCATAGGAGCCAGCCCTGTGAGCGGGGACAGAATGACAGCCCATTCTAGGGACAAAGAAGGAGAGGCCCAGAGATTCAACGGGCTGCCCAGAGAGAAGCTAAGGCATAATCTACACGAGACGCCATGTCTCTGAATCCTGCTTCATTCTTTTTTTCCTTTTAATCCAATGATGCTGCTTCTGCTCCAAACCCTGGAGAAGAACCTCCCCTCGGGCTATTGTGTTGGGACTCGGAGGCCGCAGGGCAAGCAGTAAGATTACACGGAGCCTCACCTTAGTACAACATGTCTGAGCCCCAGCCCAAACCAGTTACACCAGACTCTCAGTGGGGCGCAGCTCCAGGTATGGTTCCCCACCATTCTGAGGCTTGTGGACCCTGCAGGGTGACCCCCAGCTTCCCCACTGCACACCGGTGGACTCGTCGCTCAGGGCTAGGGGTGAATACAGTGAGGCCCAGACTCTGTTCTGGAGGGAGGGAAGGATGCCAGCCCTGTGCACTGCGCTAAGCTCCGTGAGGCAAAGATCACAATTTATTCTCCACTCTCCCTCCACCCAGCCTGGCTGGCACGGAGTCAGCAAAGGAGGTCTCGCCCCCTCCACAGCCCCCTGAGCCAGTCTCTGGGCTCCAGTCACTGGTTTGCAGGCATTTCTTTTGCCTCTGGCCCCTGAGAGCTGATAGGGTTTTCTGGTTGCACCTGCTTGTGAGGGTTTTGGGGAGAAGGGGTGAAGACAGAGGGCTGGAGAGGCGGCCCATGTGCAGCTGGCTTGTTCTGTCCCCTCCTCCACCATGTGCCTCCAGAGGCCAGGCGAGGCGGGAGGGTGTGGCTGGTGGAGGAGGACCCCACTGGGGAGCTGCTATGCTCGCACCTCCTCTCCCCGGGGAAGGGAGGCCTAGACTGGAGGCCTGAAGAGCCAACCTCCTTGACGAAGAAAAGCAGGCCAGAGCTGTGTGGGTTTTGCTCCGTCCCCGGAGTGTGGGGCCAGAACCCTCCGGGAGCCCCCAGACATGGGGGCCAGGCTTCTTCCTGGGGAAAAGCAGCCTGTGGGTTGCCTTTTCTGGGGTCCCAGTCTCCCGTACTGTCACTCTTGGTTCCTGCCACGGGGAGACCCTGCTTCCTAATTCTACAGCAGGGCAGTGCTAAGGGCTCAGGTTCCCACACTTGCCTCCTCTCTCCACTTCCCCGCCCCGGCTCCTCCCTGCTGCCAGCATTCACAGAGGCTCTGCCCATCTCCTGCGTCTGGCTCCATCTCTCCTGGTGACCTATTGTGTGTGTGGCCCATGTCCCTCAGGGCGGGGGCAGTGGGATGCGTCATGTGTGTGACAAGTGGGAGGACCGTAGGCCTCTCTGCCCCTGGTGTTCCGGGCTTCTGCGTCCCACAAGGGATGGCAGGCTACTAGAGCTTTGAGGGCAGAGTAGGGCCTAAGTCCCTGGCTTGCGCTGATGTGGCCTGCCCGAATGTCCCACGCTCCCAGTCTACACCCGCCTACGCCAGGGGTCCCTGTCCTGAGGCCACAGTGGGTGCAGGGAAGGAGCGGCCTGGGGGACATGGGCAGGGGAGAAAGTCGGGCCAGGGCTGGGAACAGGAGGGTTACTGAAACAGAAGAGCAGGAGACGAGGGGTCTGGGGCCCGGGGTGGAAAGCGGGGCTCAGAGCCTGAAGGAGGAGCTGGGCAGCCTTTGTGGGAGAGCCATGGGTGGTGGGTGGGCGGGTGGCAGGGTGCTGCCCGGCCTCTGGAGCTGGGGAGGAAGCACCTGTGAGGGTGTTAGCAGGACAGGGTGGCCCCCAAGGGCTTGGAGGGGGGGCAGCAGCGTCTCACCCAGGATGCGCTGTGCCCGTTGTTTCTGGCTGGGGTTTGAACCCCCCACCTGATGAGAGGGTGAAGAGAGGGGAAGCTCTCGGTCGTAGGGCTGTGGAGGAACTAGTCGCTGTCCCCTGAGAGTGGGGGCGTGTAAGTGGACAAGCAGCCGGAGTGCGTGCACGCATCTCGGTGACCCAGGCCGGAGGAGGTGGGCTCAGGCAGTCAGGCGAGTGGACTGTGGCTTGGTCAAAATCCCTCCTGTCGTCTGGGTGGCTGGAGGACTCCGGACCCTGGCTTCCTCTGATGCCACAGCTGCCCAGGCCCCTTCCTCTCTAAGACATTCCCCCCTGCAACACACACCCCGGCTTCCTCTTCCCCATCACATCCTCCCTGGGGCTCTGGGGGAATTGAGGGCCACTCCGTGTCCTGTCTAGGCGAGCCCAGGCCCCCGCACCCAGCTGCCCCCTCCGCCCCCTCCCATGGCCTCCCCCTCCCGCACCCACGGTCCCAGTGCCATCCTGTCCTGCTCCCCGGCTGTGGCTAGGCCTGGGACTCAGAACTTGCCGGGGATCAGGCCAGTGCTTCCCGCGACACATAAAAATACCCCTGACCTGAGACACCCCCACTTCACCCCACCCCACCCTATATCGGGCAACCTCTGTCTCAGGCAGCACTTCCGCAGCCCCGACAGGAAATGGGCTGGAGGCTCAGCCTCCCGCCATCTCAAAGCAACTTCTTGTTCCCCGGTTGCCCTGGGCCAGCCCTGGGGTTGTGCCCCTTGGCTCCAGCCCTGAAACCTTCCCAGGGCTCCGTCCCAGCAGCTCCGAGGGGACAGGATGGTGGACATGATTGCCAAGCTGACCAAGAGGCGGAGCCGGGCCCTGCAGGCACAGGTGGGGGACCCTCGCGTTTGGGGGCAAGCTCAGCCTCTGATGGGGATGGCTGAGGGCCTTGCGTCAAGGGGCCCCCAGCGGGCCTCCATCCTCTGGCCCTCTCAGGAGCCGGGTGAGCTGGGTTTTGGAGCAGGACATCTCCCAAACTTGGGGGACCCCTCCCTTCTTTCCTCGTTCCTTTTCCAAGGCCAGATAGGCATGTCTGTGGGGGGGCTGCAGAGGGACGCTGAGAGATGGTGATCAGCTTGGGGGAAGAGAGGCAGGCCGGCCACCTGCTTGTGGACAAGGGGAGGGAACTGGAGATGAGGGGAGTGCTGGGGGGCCGGGCAGCTGGTGTGGTGAGAGCCAGAGCCCCTCTAGGCTCTGTCCTCTGGCCTGGGGGGGGGGACCACTTCCCCTTTCCTACTGGTGTTCCCCGTGTCGCTGTCGTGATTGGGGTCTGGGCCTCAAGAGCTACTGGTGCCCTCATCAGGGCCTTGTTGATGGGCTGTGACGGGTGTTGTCTGGGCGCCCAGGAGTTGTGGGCCGGGGTAGCAGGCCCTGCTCTAACTTGGGCGAGCTTCCCCTTGGAGGCCAAAAGGGACGGGGAGGGGGGAGGTGCTGGCCCCACCTGGCTTCCAGTCTGATCCTGGCTCTGCTAGGAGAGGAAAGTGCCTCTATCTTAGCACTGTGGGGGCCCTACAGAGGGTTCTAGAGTTTGAAGGGGCCTCAGGGCTGCTGCCGTCCAGCTCTCCGCACAGGACTGCAGTGTCGCTAACGGGGGTGGACCCTGCCTGCTCACCCCCGGGGAAAGCCCCTGACTACCTCCCGAAGCAGCCTGTGTCTCTAGGGCAGCCCCAATCCTTAGAATGGGCTTCCTTCCAGGGGGCCCTGCCCTGCCCCCATCTGGCCTCTAATCTGCAGTCTGGAGCCCCACAGTGCGACCCTCCCATGCTGGGGAGCCTAAGCATCTACCTCCTAGATCTGCTGTATATCCTCGAGGGGTGTTCCTTGTGCAAGATCCCCCTCAGCCTGACCAGCCTGGGACTCCCCGTGGACTCCTAGCCAAGACCAGCAGCCTGCAGGTGGAAATCTCCACTCTGAACAGCCTGGCTCCTTCCTTAGCTCATCCACCCCCCCACCCCACATATGACCTTCCAGCCCCTGTCGCAGGGATGGGAAGGCCACTGCCTCAGTGGGTCTAGCTGGGGCGGGCAGGAGGTGTTTTTGGTCATCTACCTTCCTCTGCCCACTGCCTCCATCCCATCCTCCCAAGGAGTCTCCTGTGCTGAACCTCATTCCCAGGAAGCCCTCGTTCAAAGCTAACTTCAATCTCTCCTGTAGTGGGTGTGCGCGTGTTGGTTGTTGCTGAAGTGTGGCCTGGAGTTGGCTTGCGTACTCAGGCAGTAAGTCCCTTTGGTGGACCTGCTGCCTGCTTCAGGGCATTGGGCCACCTGCTGGAGGGCGACTGGGGTCAATTATGTCATCCTGGGTCCAGCCCTCAAAAAACCCCTGCCTTTGGGGTCAGAGGAGGTAGGCAGAGGGACGGACAACCAACAGGCCAGCAGGGCAGAACGCTGCTGGACCCTCGCGGGGGATGAAGAGAGTGACAGCAGGCTAGGTGTCTCTCCTGAGGGAGAAGGTCTCTCCCAGGAGGCTTGGAGTGGAGCTGCAGAGGAGTGGGGTCTGGGTAGGCAGGTAATGAGAGCGGGGGGTTTCCAGGCTGAGGGACCCCTGGAGCAAAGGTCCAGAGATGGGAAGACGGCTTTTGTGTTTGGGGGAAGGTCCGCGAGCTGGCGTGGGTGGGATCCAGGATGCTCAGGGGGCTGCAGCTGGCAGAGAGAAAGAAGTGGGGTGGAGGGTCCTGCCTCAGCCACACAAGAGCTTGTGGGGGGAGGGAGGGGAGTGAGGAACTGGTGTACCCAGCTCTTCCTGGTCCCCCACCCCAGGTCTGGGACCTGCCCCCCGGTTGGTCTAGAATACGCTGCTTGTCTGAGAGTTTGTCTCCTTGCTAGCAGTAATTATCATGGACGTGCGTGCATTTCACTCATCCCCCCCCCCCGCTCCCCAACCGTTTACACACGCTGCCCAGTGGGGATTTGGGTCCCTTTGTTCACTAACTGCATTCCCAGTGCCTAGAACAGAGCCTGCACTGGACAGGTGAATCTTTGTGGGACACATGAATGTGGTTTTGGGCACCTACCTAAGACCGGGGAGAGGCCACCTTGACAGGACTCACTTCCCCTCTTGGGGAGCTTACCACTTAGCGAAGGCATCAGAGCAACAGAGGGACTTCTGTGATTAAAAAAGGGGGGGCGGGGGTGGTTATTATACAAAATTTTGAGAAAGGTTTAAAGAAAAAAATAAATAAAAACAAACCCAATCCCTATAATCACACTGCCCAGAGATAACCTCTGTTAGCATTTTGGGGGGTTTCTAAAAAGACATAATTGGAACTATATGCTGTTCACTGTGTTGAAATCTGCATTTCCCATGTCGCATTATATATTCTTAGAAACAGTATTGGGGCGCCAGGGTGGCTCAGTCAGTTAAGCGTCTGCCTGGTTAAGCATCTGCCTTTGGCTCAGGTCATGATCCCAAGGTTGGGTCAGGCTCTCTGCTCAACGGGGAGCCTGCTTCTCCCTCTCCCTCTGCCTGCCCCTCCCCCTGCTTACTCTCTCTCTTTTTCTCTCTCTCTCTCTCTCTCTCCCCCACTGTGTCAAATAAATAAATCTTAAAAAAAAAAAAAAGAAACAGAATTAATCTGGGGCACCTGGGTGGCTCAGTCTGTTAAGCACCTGCCTTCGGCTCAGGTCGTGATCTTGGGGTCCAGGGATGGAGGCCCTCCCCCCACATTGCATCAGGCTCCCTGCTCAGTGGGGAGTCTGCTTCTCCCTCTGCCCCTCACCCCGTGCTCTCTCTTACTTGCTCTCTCTCTCTCAAATAAATAAATAAAATATTTAAAAAAAAAAAAGAAAAGAAAAGAAAAAACAATATTTATCTTCTGGTGCTGTTCTGCTGGCTGGGGTTTGATAGTGTAGTTATCTATCCCTGTGGCAGGCTGAGGGTGCTAGGCCGTAGTAGGCACACTAGAGGAATCTCGGGGAAAGGCCTTGAACCTGACACCTGAGCTGAGTCCTAAAGAAGGAAGTGGAGTTGGCCAGGTGAAAAAGGGGTGGGGATGGGCTGAGGCCCAAGACACAGCCCAGAGGGTGGGGCCTCCAGCCAACTCCCTGCTACTAGAGCTTAAAGTTCAAGGCAAGGGGTCAGGAATGACAGGAAATAAGGTGGAAGACAGGCAGGTGACAGACGCCTCTGGTGCCCTGGTGCCCTGTAGACTTTGCCCGGCAGGTGGCAGGGAGCAGTGGAGTGTTGAGTATGACCAGACTCATGTTCTGTGTGACTGAACCCTCCAGCGCCCCCCTGCTTTCCTTTGGACAGCAAGAGGGGCTCATCTTTCCTTGCTCCTCCTTCCTCCCTCCCATCTGGCTCTCCTCTCTCTTTCCTTTCTCTGCAGTTGATTCTCAGGCCTGCAAAACCCACGTTCAGGAAGTTTCAGTGCCAGATCCAGAGGTAGTACTGATTCCAGTCCCAGAGCTTTCAAGGGCCAGGAAGGAAGGAGGGGTGGGGCTGCAGAGTGCTGCAGGGCCCTGCCCCGGTGTGACCTGCAGGGGGAGGAAAAGGAATGGGGCCCAGGCCATTTCTCTATTCCCGCCCAGCCTCTGATTCGCCCCCTGGAGTGCAGAGTCTGTGCACAGCTGGGAGAACTCAGTTATAGATATTTTATTATTGTTCATAAATAATTAATGTAACTGCCCTGTGCATCTGGGTCATTTCATACTTGGCAATGCACTTTCAAGAATATTTGCTCATTCTCTCTTCACTACAATTTCTGGAGCGGGCAGGACAGCCATTGTGCAGCCGGCGGAACTGAAGCCAGGGGTACCCTAACTTGCCAAAGGTCACCCAGAAGGCAAGTCAAGTGGCCGAGTCGGGACTGTGTGACCCCGGAGCTGCCCTGAAGGTCACGTCTCCTTCCTCCTCCCACAGGTGGACGACCCCCCGGAGGAGCCCGTGTACGAGAACGTAGAGCGGCAGCCTTCGGTCCCTTCGCCGGGCGCCAGCGCGCCCCCCCGGCCCCCGGCGTGGGAGACGCACACGGACGCGGGCAGCGGGCGTCCCTACTACTACAACCCAGACACGGGCGTGACCACGTGGGAGTCGCCCTTCGAGGCTGCTGAGGGCGCCGCCAGCCCGGCCACCTCCCCGGCCTCGGTGGGCAGCCGCGAGAGCCTCGAGACCGACTGGGGTCAGTATTGGGATGAGGAGAGCCGCAGGGTGTTCTTCTACAACCCGCTGACGGGCGAGGCCGTCTGGGAGGACGAGCCCGACGACGAGCCCGACGACGAGCCCGACGACGAGCTGGAGATGCAGCCGGGCCTGAGCCCGCTCAGCCCCCGGGAGCAGAGGGTGAGGGGGCGGGGCCTGGCCCGGGGTGGGCGGGGTGGCGCCCCGAGGGTCTCAGACCCCGCCTCCCGCCCCCCGCAGCCCCCGGGAAGGAGGGAGAGGGGCGGGGCCTGGCCGGGGGGCGGGGCGGGGCGGCTCTGAGGCCTCAGACCCCGCCTCCTGCTCCCCACAGCCCCCAGACTGCTCGTGGGGGCGAGGCCTGGTCTAAAAGGGCGGGGCCAAGGGTGCGTACTGGCTCTGAGACGCTCTGACTCAGGCTTCTGCTCCCTGCAGCCCCCTACGCCGGAGACGGATTACCCCGGGTCGCTGACCGGTTACCCGGAGGAGGACTATTCCCCGGTGGGCTCTTTCAGTGAGCCTCGGTCCACCTCGCCTTTGGCCGCGCCCCCCGGCTGGTCTTGCCAAGTGAGCCCCGACGGGCAGACGCTCTACACCAACCACTTCACCCAAGAGCAGGTACGGGCAGCGGGCACATGTGCCCGGACAGCCCCCCCACCCCCGTCATTCCTCCACCTCTTCTTCACTAGTAGCTCACCTTCACACCATAAACCAGCTCCTGGGTGGGCTCCAAGACACCCCCTTGCCCGCGCCTGACCCTCCAAACCCCTTGGGGTTATATTGGGTTCTGGTCAAAGGGGAACTTTGCCTGCCGTCCACTGAGGTGGGCTGGGAGCCCTGACCATCCCTCTCCCGACAGTGGGTGAGGTTGGAGGACCAACACGGGAAGCCCTACTTCTACAACCCAGATGACGCCTCAGTTCAGTGGGAGCTGCCCCAGGTAACCCACTGGGAAAGGGGGAGTCTTGGGGAGAGGGGACGGGATTATGTATGACGGTGTCTTTCTCCTCAGGTTCCTGTCCCTGCCCCTCGAAGCATCCACAAATCCAGCCAGGACAGTGAGACCCCAGCCCAGGCCAGCCCACCTGAGGAGAAGGTAAGGGAAGGAGCATGTAGGCCCCGGCAGGGCCCCCACAGAAGAAATAGGGGCTTCCTGAAGGTTGAGGGGGCTAGGCCGGGGCCGGGCATGTCTCCCCCACAGGCCCCAGCACGAGCCTGGGCTGAATGAACCTGGGTCTGGGTCATCCTGGCCCAGGGCTGGGGGAGGCTGGGAGCTGGGAGGAGATCTGTCCTGCTGGCTGGCGTGAGGGCAGGGACCCCACCAGCGCCAGCAGCAAAGAGGGTTCGGTGGTGACTCAGGCCCAGCCTGTAAGGAGTTGCTGGCTGTGGAGGAGGCTAGCCTCTGCCCCCTGTGGCCCAGCCTGTTAACTTGCCTCCTCTGTCCCCTCGGCTTTCTCAGACCAAGACTCTGGACAAGGCCGGCGTGCTCCATCGCACCAAGACGGCGGACAAGGGAAGGCGGCTCCGGTGAGAGCCCAGCGGCACCCAGACCGGGGCGCGCTGGGCCTTAACGCTGACATTTACTGAGCGCGTTCTGTATGCCAGGCTCTTGTTAATCCTCATGGCAACTTTCTAAGAGGTCCCATGAGGACCCTGAGGCACCGAGAGATAGGGGCTTGCCCAGGGTCCCTTGGCTACCAAGTATTAGAAATGGGAGTCCAGTGCTCACCGTTGGATGCCCCAAGCCAAGCTGTGTTCTTCAGCTCTGTGCCCTGCTCCTGGCGCTGGAAGGGGCCCTCAGCCCAGGGCCAGATGCAAGCCTGGTCACCCCCCACTTCCCCACCCCCACCTAGGAAGAAGCACTGGAGCGCCTCCTGGACGGTGCTGGAGGGTGGCGTGCTGACATTCTTCAAGGACTCAAAGGCCTCAGCTGCAGGCGGCCTGGTGAGGGCCAGACTCCCAGGACAGGGACCCCCCCATCTGCTCCTGACTCCTATGGCTCTTTACCTGATCTGGCTTGTCAAAGGCTAGATCTGCGACAGTGGAACATGAGTGCCGGGGGAGCTGGGCCTTGGCAGGGGGTGACGACAGCAGATTCAGCCCACGACAAGCACTTCCAGCCACCCTGGACATGGGGAGCTGTCCTTGAGGGTGGCCACTCCAGCCTGGTGGGCAGGCAGACTAGGGACCGGGCACGCCTGCTCCCGGGCATGAGGGCTGTTCTCCTTTCTCCTTTCCTCTCCTGGGTGGGCAGGCAGCAGAGGACCAGCCAGCCCAGGACCTCTGGGTTCCAGGAACCCTTCCCCATCCTGTCCTTGAAGCCAGGGGAGCCTGGTGGATTGGAGCCAGGAGCCCCGGCAGGCCTGTCTGAGCTGAGGGCTCCCTCTAACTGTGCTCCCCCCAACCCTTCTCCCCTCTCCCACAGAGGCAGCCTCCCAAGCTCTCCACCCCTGAGTACACAGTGGAGCTGAGGGGGGCCTCTCTCTCCTGGGCCCCCAAGGACAAATCTAGCAGGAAGAATGTGCTGGAGGTGAGTGGTGGGGGTTGGGAGAAGGAGAGGGGGCTTACTGATGGCTTGAGACCCTCAGCAGGCAAGCCCCAAGAAGGGGGACCTGGGGAGAGTGGGACTGGAATTCTCAGGGCTCAAAACCAAAGTTGTGTCCACCTTGGGGATCCGTCCACGGTATTTCTGGCGTCACGGATTCTGCAGTTCCCTTTTACTAGTCCTTGGCCCCAGAGTGTGGTGAGGAGTAGGGGGTCTCTGGGGGACGAAACCCACGCCTGGAAGGACAGCCCTCATCCCAGACAGGAGACTCCCTGTCCCCTGCTACTCACTTTGACAGGTTGGAAACCTGCTCTGGCCGGTCAGAGCCCAGGTTCCAACTGAACTGGGTCCTCCATGAATAAACTGGGTCCCCAGTTTCCCAGGCTCCCCGAGCAGGAAGACTGGGACCAGGTGGGGCCCAGGCAAGGTCCCTCACGGTGCCACACCCTCCACTGTCCACGTGTTGTCTTGCTTTTAAACTACCTTTAGCCTCACCTCAGTCCCCAGAAGTTCTGAGGAAGCTCACAACAACAACAACAACACATGGGGAGCTGGTGAAATCCACTGAAAAGCCAGACCAGGCACAAGTTAGAGCAAGGGGTCCATGTGGAGAGGCATCGGGGACAGATGACGTACAGGGGCTATACTGTTGCTGAAAAAAATTAGCTCAGGTTTCCTGGTAGCCAAAGTGAAAAGAGAAGGAGGATCAGTTACGTGGTTCTTCTTAGGGGGGGGGCTTTCCCCAATCTGTTGAAGCCATTTTTAGTGCACAGCTCCAGCCTAGGTTAGTAAGGGACCCTTGGAGCTGCTCCAGGTAACATGACAAAAGCCAAAAGCATAACCTCACAGTTCAGCTCAGAAAAAGCAGTTCTGCCAGGCCCTTGAGAGTTTTCTGAAGATCCACCAAGCTTCATTCAGTTCTAGAAGCAGCGTATCCACAGAGCAGGGCTGGAAAACCAGATTGATCTCCTGAGCTGCTCTCATCAGGAGGTCTGGAGCCTTTTCCCAGTTGTCTTTTCTGACAAGAACCGGAAGGCAGATGGGACTCTTGGAAGCTACTCAAGCTGTTGGAAAAGCTGACAGTCTTGAATGGAAATGGAGGAGCCCCCGCTTCCACTTCCTGGCTGGCAGGTGGCCATCCTGCCTCCACTCAGGGGGTGGCCTGCAGGCACCTCTAGGATTTTTCTCAAGAGGCAGCCCCACATTCTAGATCATGGCCAGTTTACTTGGGCCTGGCAGATTTTCACAACAGGTCCTCCTCGTCACTCCAGAGTCACAGAAAACTTCAGTAATAGTCCTCCCAAAACAGCTGGTTTGGACAGCTCAGCTTGCCCGTGCATCTAGCAGGATGAATGTTCTGGGAGATAGATTGCTGAGTAACTAGCTTTTCCTTCTGTATGAAACCTTCAGATAGGAACAGATTATGTTTTGAGAGGGCCTGGGTTTGCCCATCTGTAACAGAGACTGTCTCTTACTGCTTTGAATGAGGCGGAATGCCTTGGCCTGGGGTGAAGCCCTTGCTCGACTGTGCTCTCAGTTCCTGGGGACAAGGACAGATCATCTCCACCATTTCTGTATCTCCCCTCCCCGCACCCCCTACCACTGAGGCCTGGCCCCAGAGCCGACCCAGGGAGCCAGAGATGACTGAGTGACTCCTGTCTCTCCAGCTGCGGAGCCGAGATGGCTCAGAGTACCTGATCCAGCATGACTCCGAGGCCATCATCAGCACCTGGCACAAGGCCATTGGCGAGGGCATCCAGGAGCTGGTAAGCAGAGCCTGGGGCCTCCGGGGCTGGTGGGGATGGGATGGCCAGCCATTATGCAGAACAGAGTGTGGGTGAGTGCCCCTCCCTGCAGATGCAGGCCCCACTCAGGGCTGTGTGGCAGATGGGCTGCTGAAGAAATGGTCTTTCTTAAGTAGGCAAATCCAGCCTGTGGGGTTGGCCCTGCAGGAGATCTCTCCAGGTCGGGGTGGGGGGCACATCCTAGAGGAATGTTCCACTTCAAGGGAGGCAGGCAGAAAAGGAAATCTGAGAAAGAGCCTCAGGCTGGAATGACAGGCTAAAGCCAGAAGGGAACATTTTAAAGGCTTGGATTGAAGAGTCTGCTGTTGTTTAGGTTCAAAATATTCATTGCATAACTAGAGATGGAACAGGCCCCCTCTGACAGCTCTTCACCTGGAAGCAACCTGGGGCTTTTTGAGCCTCAATTCCCTGGGAGCCAACACTGAGTACAGAGTTTGGCTGTATTACTAGAGGTAGGAATCCAGGTCGAGGGCGGTGATGCGATTGTTGGCAGTGCTGGGGCCTCAGCTGAAATTTTAAGTTCAGAACTCAGAGCCACATAATTGAGGAATGCTGACCTAGTGGATTGTGTGCAGAGGGTCTAGGAAAATATGGGCAAGGGGGGCCAGGATAAGAAAGACCGGGAGAGAGCAGGATGACTGTCTCCAACACCTGAAGGGCTCCATGCAGCTAAGGGAGGTGAACGTTCTGAGGTTCCGCGGTAGGAGGTCAGGGGTGGAGAAGGGAAGCGTGAACTGTGCTTGGGAGTCATCGGGCCGGCTGGGAGGGCATCGGGGCCCCTCACGCTGTCCCAGAAGCCCGGCCCCAGGCCCTGCCTCTCTGAGGCCGCGTGATTCCAGTCCGCAGACCTGCCCCGGGAGGAGGAAAGCGAGAGCAGCAGCGCGGACTTCGGGTCCAGCGAGCGCTTGGGAAGCTGGCGGGAGGACGAGGCGCGGCCGGGTGCAGGTGCGCGCGGGGGGTGGGGGGGGGTGGAGGGCATCTCCCGGGAACCGGCGTCGCGGGGGAGGCGGGGGGTGACGACCCGGCTGGGGCCAGCCCGGCCAGTCCCGGCGCCACCGAGTGACCCGGCCCCGCACTCCCGGGCCCAGGTGCAGCCACCTCGGAGAGCGACCTGAGCAGGGTCCGGCACCGGCTCCGCTGGTTGCTGCTGAAGCGGCCCACGCTGCAGTCGCTGCGGGAGAAGGGCTACATCAAAGGTACCCGAGGGAGTGCGAGCGCGCGGCGGGGGGAGGGGGGGGGGAAGGGGGGGCTCGGGGCCGGGCGGCGCTGACGAGCCTCTGCCCCAGACCAGGTGTTCGGCTGCGCGCTCGCCGCGCTGTGTGAGCGCGAGAGGAGCTCCGTGCCGCGCTTCGTGCAGCAGTGCATCCGCACCGTCGAGGCCCGGGGTAGGCGCGGCGCCCGGAGGCCTCCCTCCCGGACCCCAAGACGGAGACCCCTGGGGTTGGGGGGCGCGGGGAGGGGGGAACGGGAGCCCCTGAGTGGGACTCCGAGCAGGAGCTTTAGGCCCCTCCCGCCCAGCCGAGGTCAGCGCCTCCCTCTGCCCCAGGGCTGGACATCGACGGCCTGTACCGCATCAGTGGAAACCTGGCCACCATCCAGAAGCTGCGCTATAAGGTGGACCACGGTGAGGCCCGGCTCCCGTCCCTCACCCCAGGGCCTGACGGCACCAAGGGGTGCTCACCGCCTCTTCCGCCCCCCTTGCCGCAGATGAGCGCCTGGACCTGGACGACGGGCGCTGGGAGGACGTCCACGTAATCACCGGGGCCCTGAAGCTCTTCTTTCGAGAGCTGCCGGAGCCCCTCTTCCCCTTCTCGCACTTCCGCCAGTTCATCGCGGCCATCAGTGAGCGCCTGGGGGAGGCGGGGCGGGTGGGGTAGGGATGGGGCCGGCCTGCCGCCCCCGCACCCCCTCGGCCGGACTCCTCCCCCCTCCGCCGCCACCGGGACTCAGCCCCTCCGTTCCCCGAGCCGAGCCGACCCTCCCTTCCCTTCGGCAGAGCTGCAGGACCAGGCCCAGCGCCGCCGCTGTGTGCGGGACCTGGTGCGCTCGCTGCCCGCCCCCAACCACGACACGCTCCGGCTGCTCTTCCAGCACCTGAGGCGGTGAGCCGGCGAGCCGCGGGAATGGGGAGGCGGGTGCGGGCGGACCCCCACGCGCCCTCCAGCTCCGGGCCCTGACGCCGCCCTCCCCACCCCGCTCCCCGCTGCAGGGTGATCGAGCACGGGGATCAGAACCGCATGTCCGTGCAGAGCGTGGCCATAGTGTTCGGGCCCACGCTGCTGCGGCCCGAGACCGAGGAGACCAGCATGCCCATGACCATGGTGTTCCAGAACCAGGTGGTGGAGCTCATCCTGCAGCGCTGCTCGGACATCTTCCCGCCGCACTGACCGCGGGCCCCTGCCCCCACCCCCCGCGGCTGGCGCTGCGGACCCGGGACTGAGGGCGGCGACAGTGGTCCTGCCTTGGAAGCCGGACGGTTGGGGGCCGCTTGGCTGGACTCCTCTGTGAGACCCTCCGCCTCCCAGCGATCCCCAGGCCGAAGTGAAATCTGCACCCCTTGGTGCAGTATGGTGACCCCTGGTGGGCAGTTTGCAAAATGTGATTTCCTCCCCGCCCCCCTCCCCCCGCCCCGGCCTGTCCCGTTTGGGGCTTACTTGGGTTCTGGTCTTCATTACAGCGACACCTGCTGTGTGTGAGAGAGAGAATGCGCTGGGGTGAGAGTTGCTTTTCCGGGGCGGCTGGCGCTGGGAGGAGGAGTGTGGGTGAGGGGCTTCTCGGCTTCTCCAGGCCTGCACCTGGCGGGGCCTTCAAGGACAGCCCGTGGGGACCGAGCCCCGTGTCAGTCCCGGAGCAGTCGCCTACAGCGCCCCTGCTGCCCAGCCTTGCCTCGGGCCTCACCCCCACCTGACACTCTCCGCCGCTGCCGGGGGGCCATTCCCATCGGCTTTCCGGGCCCGGCCGCCGCCCTCCCCGACCCCTGGGCGCTGTGTGCGCGGGTTCTTCATCCTCAGTGTGTGCCCCGCCCTGGCCGCCTCCCCCGCACCGTCCCCACGCACGATCGCAGAGAGGCAGGCAGCAGTGGCGGCAAAGTGACCCGTTCAGGGTCCGTCCAGGCTGCTCTCACACCAGGCCTCCTGGGAGGGCGCCGGCAGTCCTTTCAGCTGCGCCTCCCCTCCAGGCCCCCTGCACAGCCCACCCTGGGCCCCCGGGCAAAGCGAAAGAAACTGCGGCAGGAGGGTTCTGTCTGGGCCTGGGGAGATCCTGAAGGCGGCCAGGGAACCCGCGGCAGCTGTGTTCTGGCAGGGAGGGGAGACAGCACTGGCAGGAGCCCCCCAGCCCCTCTCAGTGCCTGGCTGTCCGGCGGCCTGCCCGGTGCCCACCTCGTCCTGAGGAGCTACGAGAGGCCTGCAGGGCCGGGGGAAGGCGGGTCCGGCCTCCGGAAAAGGAAGCGTGAACCCTGGGGCCAGCCATGCCCTTTCCCTCCTCACACACAAACCACCTCAGTTTCTGGGTCCGGGCCCCCCGCCCCACCTACCGTTTGTCTGTTCGGCAAACAATAATAGCTACTATTTATTGACATTTGCACCCTGCCAAGCGTTTCACTTGGATCATCTCGTTTGTCTCTCACAGCCAATATTTATTATCTGCTCTTCTGTGCCAGGCACAGTGCTCTGGGGCAGGGGTACTGCGCGTGCGGACCCATGCCCACCCCACATGCCAGCAGGGCCGGGACACGAGTACAAAAAGAGGCCTCACGCCATACGTGGAAATACTGTAAAGTCACAAATCAAGTTATAACTGTTCAATAAAATATGTTCTATTCTCCTACTTTGACAAATATACTTTCGTGGTGACCTAGAAGACGAGGTTCCAGCCCACGCTTCCTTGACCCTTCTGAATTCTGTGCCCGGGCACGTTGGCATGAGAAGAGCAGCCTGCCCCTTGTATCTGCCCTCAGAGCCATCCTGCCCCAGGGGAAGGCCGCGTGCACACATGGGGACAGTCCAGTCCACTAGCACAAACTGCCACGTGTCCCCTGCCCCCTGCTGCCCCTCGGCCACCCCACATGGCCCACCCTTCAGGGAATGGGCTTTTGGGGCAGGGACTTCTGCGGTCTTGCATATCAGGGGCATGGTCCAGAGGGAAGGGCCTGGGCTCCAAGAGGCCCCACAGGCTCCTCATCCTGTGGGGAGAGGGCACAGACTGAGAAGGTCAAGAGTAGAGCCTTCTAAAGCGGGGGACGCGCAGCAGGGCAAGGGTTCCTCACCCCCAGGTCTAAGGACAGAATGGGACAGATGTTAAACAACGGATTACTTGGTTACATTCCTGTGTACAAAAGTAAGAGAAAGTGCAGGGTGCTCTGAAGGTGGGTCGCTCGGGTGTCACTGTCCCTCCGGAACCTGAGATGCTTCTGCAGAAGCCCCATCTGGGCCCAGCACTAAAAAATGGAGAGGAGTTGACAAGGTGAGGAATTAAGGGAAGCGTGTCTAGTCAGAGGGAACAGCATGTGCAAAGGCTCTGCGGCGGGAAGGCTCGTAGAGAGAACAAAATCTGCAAAGAGCCCACACAACCCGAGAGCATGGGGGCGAGGTGGGGCTGGAGAGGCTGAGGGGGGACAGGGTGTGCAGGGCCTTGTGGGCCACAACAAATGGGGGTCTGTGGCAGGACAGCAGGCGGGAGGCCTTGGGAAGTGTCAGCTCCTCCTGCACTGTCTGATCCCCAGGCTTCTGACACTGCCAAGGCCTTGCTGAGCAAACCATGTAGCAACAGGCGAAGAGGTCCCAGATTCATCATATTTTGCCACCAGGAAGAGCTGCAGAAATCACCCACTGCCAATGAGGAAACTCCTAGAGAGACAGTGTCATAACTCACCGGCGGTCACGGGGCAGACGGCGGCAGAGCCTGCCCGGAGCTTCGTTTGCAGCCTGAGGGCCACCAGACGTGCGGCCTCAGCCGTGAATCCTCAACACCGCGCACAGTGCTCACTGAATATGTTTGGAATGAGTTGGATTTTGTGTGAGACACAAAGATACATAAAAATAGTATCTGCCCCCTTGAAGCACCAGCCGGTTGGGGGACAGAGCGAAAAATAAGTGCGCAGTGGATGAGGGCTGTCCCAGAAGCCCCTCTCCCCAAGCCTGCCCCCTCTCAGCAGATGCTCCGGACCCTCCTACAGCCTGGCATCTGCCCCTGAAGCTGGCCCAGAAAAGGCCAGCGGTGCCCACCTGGTTGCCAAGTCTGACGGGAGCACCCGATCCTCATGCGAGTGGACACGTGAACTGCCTGCTGTCCCCCCATGAAGCTCGCTGTCCCTTTGCCTGCAGCATCAGGGGTCTTTGCCCACCCTGGTAAATAGTGATGCCCGCTGGGTTGCGGCCTCAGCCCATGGCCCTCTCCCCTCCACCCTCCCTAAGGGCCCTCATCCATTCCATCCGGGGGACTCAGGCACCAGGCCTGCACACGGGTCACCCAAATCTCTCACCAGCCAGGACCACTCTCTCCTGAGTTCCAAGTGCAAATGGCCACCTGCTTACAGGACAGCTCTGCATGGATGGCTGTCGGACACCCTGAGTGCAACCTGCCCGCAACGAAACTCCGGGCCCAGCCCTTCTCCCTGTTGTGAGGCATGGCCCCTCCGTTGACCAGAGTCTCCTCCCCGCTCCCCCAGAGCCAGTCAGCCACCCCGTCCTTACCTTCCGCCTGTAACTCTTCCTGGGGTCTGCCTCCCGTCCCCCTCAGTCTCTCGCCTCGGTGGCCCGGTGCTCTCTGAATGGGCTCCTCTCTTCCAGGTTTCATCCTCCACCCAGCAGCCGTCTGACCTTGTCACTTCGGCAAGTGGCCTCCAAGGCCATTCCCAGCCCGTCTCCCACCTCTTTGCACACGAGCTGTGCCCCTGTCTATAGCTCCCAGCCAGGCTGTCCCAGCCTCAATGCCAAGGGCTGCCAGTCACCCTGCCTTCCTCCCTTTCACCTGCCTGACTCCTCCCCCTCCTCCCCCTCCTCGCCGCAGCTCACCACTACCACCACCCACCTCCCCCAGCTCTCAGCACCCTGGCCTCCCCGCTCTGTAAGTGTGTTTCCATTTCGGGCCCTTCCCCACTAGGCTCTGGGCCAGCATGTCTTCACCGCTCTCTTTACGGCCAAGTAAATGCCATCGTGTGGAGACACCGAATTTCTTTCTTCATTCATTCATTGATGAACATTTGGGTTGTTTCTACTTTTCTGCTATTAGGAATAATGCTGACTATTTCATGTATGAGGTTTTATGTAGACACACAGTCTGAGCTCGGGCCGCCATCACAAAATGCCATAGGCTGGGTGGCCTAAACAACAGAAATGATTTCTCACAGTCCTGGGGCTGGAAGCGTCAGATCAGGCCGCTGGCATGGAGGGGTTCTGGTGAAGGCTGGGTTCCTGGCTTGCAGACGTCTGCCTTCTTGCTGTGTGCTCACATGGCAGAGAAAGAGCTCACCTCTGTCTCTTCTTTAAAAAAAAAAAAAAAAGATTTATTTATTTTGGAGAGAGAGTGCGTGCAAATGCAGGGGAGGGGGCACAGGGAGAGGGAGAAGCAGGCTCCCCACTGAGCAGGGAGCCCTTCAAGGGCCTAGATCCCACGACCCTGCGATCACGACCCGAGCCACCCAGGTGCACCTCTTCTTACAAGGACACGAATCTCATCATGGGGGCCCCATCCTCAAGGGCCCTACCTCCCAGCACCACCATATCGGGAGTTAGGGCTTCACATATGAATCTGGGGGGACACAAACATTCAGTCCATCCATATATGTTTTAATCCCCCTGGGCACACACCTGGGAGTGGAACCGCTCAGTCAGATGGTCACTCTGTGTCGAACGTTGTGAGGAACTGCCAAACTAGAGTTTTCCATGGTGGCTGCACCATTTTACATTCTCACAGGCAACGTGAGAGGGTTTCTGTTCTCTCCCACTTTCTGCAGCAGCTGCTTTGGGGATTCATTCTCCTCAAACCTCCGGCCCTCCACACCTCCTCCTCTCCCTCTCCCGCTCCCTCTCCGCTCTCTCTCCAGAGGACCTCACCTCTACCTCACAGAAATAATGGAAACGCTTCACATCCCACCAGCAGAGCTCACAGCCCCCTCACCACATCCTCCCTTGCCTCCCTGCCCCTGGTACCTCGGAGCAGACATCTCTCCAGGACACAGTTAACCTCTTCCCTTTTCCAGAAATTATCCACCACCATGGCCACCTTGCTCTGCTCCTCATTGAACTGCTGTCTCGGGCGGAACTCCTGAGAAGTGGACAGAAGCATGTAGAAAGTCACTGGGGACTGCCCTCAGGACCACACCTGGCGCGGGGGGCAGGAGGATGAAGGCTGCAGGATCAGGCTGAGGGGAAACTGAGCCGCGATGCAGGCCCATCCAGGCCTCCGCTGACCCCACCCGCGGGCAGCTCTGGAGCTGGAACAGCCTCAGCGCCTCGGCGGTGGCCCACGTCGTGGCTGGGGGGGCAGACCCTCAAATGGCCTTATCATCCAGCCACTGGATGAGGCTTGCCTTGGCGGGGTGGGGGAGGGCCCATGAATTTGGGCAAAGAGACTCTCTTCAGCCCGAGGCATGTCCTAGAGAGCGGCTCAGATGGGACCTGTCAACGCCACCGCCCCCCGACAGCTGCAGAAATAAGTGTTCCCACTACAGCATCCAGCAAGCTCTTTCCTCTCCATTCCTTCTCGCCCACACACCATCAGACTCCTGAATTTCCCCTCAAACTCACCAATGATCCCACATCGATACCTGCTGGACATATCAGCTGTCCCCTCGGGAACATCCTGTCTCTGCTGACCACCCCCTCCTCTCCCTCTTGCCTTGCACCACCACGTTCTCCTGCTGGTCCTCCCACTCCAGCCCCAGCATCTTATTCTTTTCTGCGCAGCTGCAAAGGTCAGCGTCCTTGGACCCAGCCCCTCTTCTCCCTCTGTACTCCCTCCCTGGGTGATCCCATCCACACCCAGGGCATCGGGGACTCACTGCTCCGTAGCACTAGGCATGACTGCTCCTAGAAGCTTCAGACCCGTGGCTCCCAGACAACCTGACACCTGCCGGGGACAGTCCTCAGACTGCATTCATGATCTTCCCCAAACCTAGCCCTCCCCCAGGGTTTTACCTGTCCCAGGAAATGGCTGCCGTATCCTCCAAGCTGGGCAAGTCAGAAACCTAGGAGTATATGGCTTCTCCCCCTCTCCCCCTCTCTCCACCCTCCACACCTGACCTATGTCCACATCCTGTCAGTTCTGCCTCCACTTCTCTCCAACGGTGGCCCGCCTGGTCTCAGAGGCTCACATCTCCTGCCTGGATCACTGCAGTACCTTCCAGGCCCTCCCCATCCCACACCCTCTTTCCCCCACCCCACCCACACTCATTTAAAAATACAAACCTAAGTAAATAAATAGTTAAGTAATTAAAAAATAAAAAATAAATACAAATACAAACCTGATTCTGTCATCGCCCTGCTCAAAAAGCATTCTGCTCATCTTAGGAAAAGACAATCTTTAACATGGCCTCTGAGGCTCTGCCTGGTTTGTCCCCTGCGTACTCCTCAGCTTCCCTTCGTGGAGCAGTATAGCTTAGTGGTTCAGAGCATGGGCTCTGGAGCCAGACTGTCTGGATTCAAATCTAAGCTCCACAACACCCCAGCTAGATGCTTCTGAGTGATTAACTCATTCCTCTGTGTCCCTGTCTTCTCATCTGGAAAATGGGGTTGCTGATAACAGTAGCAACCTCATAGCATAATTGTGAAGATTACAGAAGATACTACTTTTGAGGTTCTGAGAACAGAGTCTCCCAGAATAAACACTCAGTAAACACTTGCTGGGCCTGTGCCTTACTTGCTTTCCTGGTTTCCGCACCGCAACTACGCTAACCTCCCATTGGTTGCTGAAATGTTTCATGATCCCTCCTGCCCCAGGACCTTTGCATGTGCTGTACCCTCTCTGCAGTTCTCTTCTCCCCTTTGCTTTAATCATCCTTTTGCATTCTGTTCAGGTAACCTTTCCTCAGGCATCTCCTCTGAATATCCAGCTAGGTCAGCTTTCTTTGTTATGCATTGAGACCCACATGCTTCTCTTACCTTAGCTTATCATTTTATAAGCACATACCCTGATTATTTATTGCTGTCTGCCCTCTGTGATGCTATAAACCTCAGTATCATCTTCCTATGCTCACCTTTGTAAGCCTAGCACCTAGCAGAGTGCCTGGTACCTGACAAGTGTTAGTAAATACCTGCTGATGAGGCATTACGTGAAAAGGCAGACAGCCAAGAATTCAAACCCCAGCTCTGTCTGCCATTTCCTATCAAGTGATCTTGGGCAAGTTGTTCACCTCCGTGTGCTTATCTGTAAACTTAGGACATTCGTGCTTACCTCAGAGACTTCTTACAACTCTATGTGCAAGATGCACGCCCCAGAACCTGGTATAGGAACATTTGTGAAGCCTTGCTAGTCTTCATTCCTCAGGCCTGAGGATGGTCGTGGGTCCTGGGGTAGGAGAGCCCCTGTGGGGGGGGGCCAGTAAAGCCAGAAGCAGATGAGTCCTGACATGCCTCCAGGTGCAGCCAGAATATCGGGGGGGGGGGGGGGGGGGCAGGACAGCACATGGGACTGGGACCCTTTGGTTTCCCAGAGCTCCAGAGCAGTGTTTCTTCATGACTTCAGCCTGAGTCCCAGCAGTGCCAAGGGAAGGCTCCTTTGTCCGTTTTGGAGCCAAAGCATCAGAGGAAGAAGAGCGCCCCCCTCAGGCCAGTACAGGAGGGGACCCACTGGGATTAACAAGTGCAGCGGGGCAGGCGGGATCCCGGCTGTGAGGTCCGCCCCTATACCTTCCTCAGAGAGGATATTCTTCCTCCCCAGCCTCAGAGGAGGGCTTGGCTCATTAAAAGAGTTGACAGATTTCCTTTCATGGACTTCTTCCTCCACGGGCCACCAGGTGCTCCCGAGTCAACGAGCAGGTGGATGATAAGGCCAGTTATGCTTTTTCTTCTTCTCATAAACTTTTTATTTTGCAAGAATTCTTGACGGACAAGAAGTTGCACAAATAGTACAGAGAGGTCCCGGGTGCCATCCCCTAGCTTCCTCCCGCCTCACCGCTCCCCCCGCCCCCACCGGCTGCGGGGGCAACGCGCATAACCATAGTGCACGGTGGAAACCAGCAAAGTAATTAGCACCGTAGGATTAACTAGACTTACTCGATTTCACCATTTCTTACCTGCACTCCTTTTTTTTTTTTTTTGTATGTCTGTGTATAATTCCATGACATTTTATCACATGTACAGATTCATCTAACCACCACCACAATCAAGATAATTGTTCCATCACCTTAAAGATACCCCTCATGCTGCCCTTTCACAGGCACATCCTCCCTCCCCTTCCCTAATGCCTGGCAACCTTGTCTGCTCTCCGTCTCTATAATTATGCCGTTTCCAGAATGTTATATAGATGGAATCATAAATTATGCAACCTTTGGAGATTGGCTTTTTGGGCTTGGTGTAATGTCTTTGAGATCTATTCGAGTCCTCCTGAGTATCAACGGTTCACTGCTTGTCATTGCTAAGTAGTATTCCACAGATAGAATTTTAAAGAGGTCCTCCCAGATGGAGGGAGGAAGACCAATTAGGAAGCTGCTGGGGTCCAGGTAAGTATCACAAGTCAGACTTGCATCCCTGCAGGGCTCCCGGCCTCTGGAAATGGCCCTAGATGTGTCCAGGCCCTATGAGTCAGGGTCGACCGGCAGGGACGAGGGATTGGGGTTGTCGGAGCGCGGCTGACAATAGGGGGCGCCAGAGGTCTTTTGTCCGAGGGGTGATTCCCCGCGGTGACCGCCAGGAAGGGTTCCAGGGCACTTTGGGCTGCTGTACGCGCCAACCCAGAGGACTCTGGGGTTTGTCCCCCTCCGGGCCCCAGCCCCAAGTTTCAGGGCAGCCCTGAGCTGCAAGACTCGGGAATGAGGCTGATGAGGTGTAGTGGAGGAGCTGCTGAGGAGAGGCCAGGACCAGAGGGAGTGGGCCGGTCTGGCGCGGACGGAGAGGCTCTGGCCCTCCACCAGCCCGGGGTTCCCCATCAGAGGGTGGCTCTGAGCTCAGGCCGCTGGGCTGGGCCTTGGCAGCTCTGTCCCATCCACCTTTCCCCACGCGGGACTATTGCTCTCTTCTCAGAGAACTCTCCCAGAACATGTGCTAACCCCTCCGTCCCCTACTCTATCCCTCACTTGCATGTCTCCTCGCCAGCTGCCTCCGGCCATTTGCTCGTCCCCCAACAGCAAGCTGATGGAGTGCGCTGGGCTGTATAGAGCCCGACTTTGTGAAACGCAGAGTGGGCGCTTACTGTGTGCGGCACCTGCTAACCCTGGGAGCCGGGAAGAGAAGCAGCATTCCCAGGGACTCCGGGCCCTGTCCGACGGCAGAACAGTGCCCAGGTGTGGGCACTGTCCTCAAAACCTGCGCTGGCCCGTTGCCTTCTGAATTCAACCCACTTTCCATGATCTTAACCCGGTCCCAGGCTCCTCGGCCTCTGGCGTGCTCCACCCCTCGCGTGCTCGCGGTTGCCTGGACGCCAGCAGGGCCCGCAGCCTCCCACCTGCACGCCCTGGCTCAAGGCGTCCCCTCTCCATCAACGGCCCTGCGCCTGTTTTCTAGCTCCGTGCCCACTCCTCCGGGAAGTTCTCCCGGTGCCTAATACCCAGGGGGTTCCAAAAGTGTGAATTCCCAGCGTCTGTGCGCCCACAACTTATGTCACATGTACTTCCACGACAGAATGTTCTGCACGCAGCCTTGCCTAATAATTTGTCCTTTATACATCTGCGTCCCCCAGAGACTTCTCGTTTGTCTCTGATTCCTGTGAGCCTGGTGCTGGGAAGGAGCCAAGTAAAGTCTGATTGAATAAGTGAGTGAATGCGTCAGTGGACAGATCTTTGAAACCTCTTCTTGTGACCTGCTCCAACCTTTTTCCCCTCTGATCACTGCTGACCAGTGTTGTGGGGAGTGCTCTCTCCCCGCCGCCTCTAACTGCTCGCATTGCACCCTCCCCTCTGCCACCCCTCTGCCACTCTGTTCCCCTCCCTAGCAAGCTCACCTACACAGGCCCCAGGTTCACCCCGCGGCCCAACGCCCCAAGCCCCTTGCATACCTTGCTTCTCCTTACCTGTTTTCCCCACTATCTTCCCCATGAACGGTGAGCTCCATCAGAGCAGGAATCTTGTCTGACTGAGGGTTCTGACCTCTGACAAGGGCGCATGCTCAGTAACTATTTGTGGAATGAATGAATGAGGACTTCTGCGGTGAGGTGCTGGAACCCTTCGAATTCAACATATCTCAGACTGGTTTCATCATCTCCTCCCTCCCCACAATTTGCTTCTCCAGTCTTTGCTACCTCTCCTCTCCCAATCCTCCAACTTAGAAATCTGAGTCACGCAGACATCTTTTCCCCTCTGAACACATCCATCAGCCACTTCAGTGCCCAGGTTCTACCTCCTGTCTTTCCAATCCTCACAGCCACACCCCAGTCCCTGGTACTTACACCTGAGCCTCCTCAACTGCTCCTAACTTGGGTTTCTCACCTCTACTTTTACTGTTATCTGCATTGCCGCCTGAACGATTTTTTTTTTTTTTTAGATTTTATTTATTTATTTGAGAGAGAGAGAATGAGAGAGAGCACATGAGAGGGGGGAGGGTCAGAGGGAGAAGCAGGCTCCTCGCCTAGCAGGGAGCCCGATGCGGGACTCGATCCGGGGCTCCAGGATCATGACCTGAGCCGAAGGCAGTCGCTTAACCGACTGAGCCACCCAGGCGCCCCTGAACGATTTTTCGAAAATATCCATCTCATTATGGCAACCCTTATTTAAAGATCCTTATTGCATTCCTATCCCCTACAGTTGTGTTTCCCAAAGCGTAGACCTCACACAGTGGGTGGCAGATGACATAATTACAGGAGGTTGAAGGACAGAGGGTACTCGAGGGTGATAATATGGAGTTGCAAAATGAGAGAGTTATTTCTTTATTAATTCTTTCTGGCCTCGGTGTCTTTAACACTTCTTTTTGACTTGCTAATCACTTACCAGGGGTCAGGACTCTAGCCATGCTGCCAGCAGATATTAACGACATTGTCTTTTTTTTTATTTTACGTATTCTATAGTCACCTACTATCGGTGACATGTGGTACTGGTTTTTTCATTATGCTAATAATGATCCATAAAATAATTTATTTGGGAAAAGATACTGCAAACTATATGACTATCAAAGGACTAACATCCAGAATATAAAAAGAACTCTTACTTATCAAAAAGAATCGGGACACCTGGGTGGTTCAGTCGGTTAAGAGCCTGACTCTTGATTTTGGCTCAGGTCATGATCTCAGGGTTGTGAGATCGAGCCCCAGGTTGGACTCTGCCGCACTGGGCGTGGAGCTTGCTTAGGGTTCTCTCTTTTCCTCTCCTTCTGCCCTCCCCCTTCCCTTTCTAAAAAAAGAAAGAAAGAAAGAAAAGAAAAAGAAAAATCAATAGAAATTAAAAATCAAATAGAGAGGCACCTGGGTGGCTCAGTCGTTAAGCGTCTGCCTTCGGCTCAGGTCATGATCCCAGGGTCCTGGGATCGCAAGCCCCTCATTGGGCTCCCTGCTCAGGGGGAAGCCTGCTTCTCCCTCTCCCGCTCTGCCTGCTTTTGTTCCCTCTCTTGCTGTGTATCTCACTGTCAAATAAATAAATAAAATCTTTTTTAAAAATCAAATAGAAAAATGAGCAAAGACTTACCTACTTCATAGAAAGAAGATATATAAGTGGCCAATAAACAGATGAAGGAGCTCAACCACATGAGTCATGAGGGAGATGTGAATTAAAACTACAATCTGATATCCCCCATACACCCACTAGGACTCAAATGAAAAGACTCCCAGTATCAAATGTTGGCAAGGATGTGGAACGATTGGAACTCTGATTCACTGGTAGTAGGCTGTAAACTGTTAACTACTTTGGGCCACTGGCCAGGTCTACTGATGCAGAGCGTACCCATACTCCTCTCTGACCCGGGAGCTCAAGCCCCTGGGGTATAATTCCAACAGAAATGAGTGCTTGCGTTCACCAAGAGTCATGTACCAGAATGTTCGTAGCAGCTCCATTCATAACAGCCCCCAAATTGAAAACAATCTATATGTCAGCAGTAGAATGGATTAATACATTCTGGTACATGCATATAATGGAATACTGTATAGAAGTGAGAATGAATAAATTAAACTACACAAATGTTGAGCCAAACACACAAAAAAGAACAGTCTTTATGGTTCCATTTAAGTGAAGTTCAAAAGCAAACAAAACTAACTGCTGTTACAACGGGAAGAAGAGTTGCCCGTGGGGTTGTTCCTGGGAGGAGGCGCTAGGCTGGCTGCTGAGGGGCTCGGAATGTTCTGGTTTTGACCTGGGTGAAAAAACTACTGTTTTTAACATGAGTGAAAATTAACTGAGCTGTGTACTCCTTCGTATGTATGGTATACATCAAGAAAAATTACTTAACTTTTTAAAAAAGTAAAACATTTGAAGACAAGCCTTAAGGAAATGAAAGTCTGAGACGTGACCAGCTCTCTCGAAGGTGGAGTGCAAATGGCAGGCGTTCCGGAGACTCAGCCTTCTAGAATCAAGTCCAAATGGCCACCCCTGGCTCCTCAGGTCCCACATCATGTTATAGGGCAATTTGGTATGGTGGTGAGGAGCACAGATCTGGGGATCTGATGAATCTGAGTTTGAACCTGAGCTCTGCCACTGGCTGTGGGACTTGAGACAAGTTACATAACCTCCGTAAGCACCAGCTCCTTCCTCTACAAAAGTCACCTTAGAGGGCGATGGGCTTGATCAGTGGGAGGAAGTAGTCCAGCCCTGGGCACACGAGGGGGACTTGATAAATGGAGCCACATCCAGCAGCCTGCTGCTCCCTGAACAAGCCGTACTGTTTCACACCAAGTTCTGTGCATGCTCTTCCCTCTCCCGGAACGCCCTTCCACCTGGTCATCACACCGCCCATCCTTCGATGCGCGGCTTAAGCACCTCCTCCTGTGTGATGCTCCCCCCGCCCCCCATGAGATTCACCCTGCTTCGTCTTCACCATCCCTCCCACGAGCACATAGAGTTTATATGGTTTGCTATTCCTGGCAACTGCTTATACAAGAGGGTGGAGATACATACTTGGTGCACGAAAAGAAGTGAACAGTTCTCGAAATGGTTCTCATTTCTCTGCGGGTTCCTTCTGCATGCTCATGAGAGTATCAGCCACGGAGCCCTGCATTAGGGACCTCAACCACCTCTATGGAGAACTGGCACCACGAGATGTGTTGTGGGTGAGTGGTTATCACCGTGACGTCAGCCTCAAAGGTTAGGGATGTCCCCAAGTCATCCCAGTTCCCTTTACCACCCTATATGGATAGGTCACCCATGACAGTGCTTCCAACTGCTACTTAACCTCTTGGTGGCCCAACAGGTCCCCGAGCCAGGCACTTGCCGTGTGAAGCAGAGACACTTAGTTTTAAACTATTACAAGTCTTCAGTCGGGCAGTAGGGAAAGTGGGACAACCTGGTCAGATGCGACTTCACATGTGACCGAGTTCGTGGCTTCCTCGGTGGTTTCGTAAATCGGGACATAGCCCCTAGCAAGACAAGTGCTACAGGACTCCATTTGAAACCTGTCCGGCCGTCTGAGATGTGGCACCAACCCGCACGCCACTTCACCCCACTGTCCTGCACCCCACGCTCTCCCCAAACCCGCAGGCCCTCAGCCGGCATCGCGGCTCTGCCCACCATGGCCCTCGGCAGGGAACATTGCCCCTCCCCTTGTCAGCCCCGGGAATGCGACCCGAAGGTACAGTTCCCACCAAGACCCATGCCCGTCAGGATAATAGACGGAAAAGACAAGAATCCGGGTCCTCCTGTCTTCTAAGCGGAGACAGATCCCCCGGAAATTCACAGCCCGTGGTGGGGAGTGTAGTGGGGGAGGGCCACAGGGACCTGAGGGTGGTCCGAGAAGAGGCACCAGATTTGGGGAGGAGAATTAGAGAAGGCTTCCTGGAGGGAGGTTAGTGTTTTGAGCGCTGATCAGTCCACAGAACGTAAGCTCCACAGAGAGGGGACCTCACGCTTGTCCTCCGCTGTTCCCAAGGCCTGAATGTGAAAGCGTCGGGGAATCGCTGAGCCACGTTGTGAGGGGTCAGTGGAAGCTGGCCCTTCTGGAGGCATTCTAGGAGGGAGGGCTGGGGGCAGGAGGGGCAGGACAAGGGAGGCGTGAGGTGGGCAGGGCAGGCAGGACAGCAGAGCCTTCCCCCTGCTTCTCTAACGAGGCCCCCTCCCCCAACACTTTGTCCACACTTCTTTCACGCCCTAAATCCCGCCTTGTGGCATATGAGTTCATTCACCAGCACATATTGAGCACCTACCGCATGCCGAGTGTCGTGACAGAGCAAAACACCTACCATGTGCAACGCAGGCCAGTTTCCAGAGCAATCTCCCACCCGTTCTCATAGCTCATCCTCACAGCAACCCTAAGAGAAAAGAACCCCTCCCCATTCCTTCCTTCCTTCGTTCATTTCTACATTTAACAAGTACCTATTGAGCACTTAGTATGCGCCAGGTGCCAGAATGTAAAGTAGGCCGGACCCATGAGACCCCCCTCACCAGGGGGTGTGGAAGAATAAACTCAAACCAACTCACAAGGTGGCCTTAGATTATGATACATTCTTTTTTTTTTTTTTTAAGATTTTATTTATTTATTTGACAGAGAGACACAGCGAGAGAGGGAACACAAGCAAGGGGAGCGGGAGAGGGAGAAGCAGGCTTCCCACTGAGCAGGGAGCCCGATGCGGGGCTTGATCCCAGGACCCTGGGATCATGACCTGAGCCGAAGGCAGACGCTTAATGACTGAGCCACCCAGGCGCCCCAGATTATGATACATTCTGTACAAGAGACGACAAACACGGTGATGTGACAGGGAGTGACATGGGGTGCCTGGTGGGGCTTCGCTGGCTGTGTGGTCCAGGAAGGTCCTCCAAGGAGGTGACATCAGGGAAGTCACCAGCCATGAGCCTGGCAGGCCGTGAGCACAGCATGTGCCAAGGGCCTGGGGTGAGACAGTGTCTGGGGCATTGGAGAAGCAGGGGAAGGTGCTCAGGATAGCGGAAGAACTGGCGTGTTCGATGGGGGTAGAGTGGAGAGTGGAAGGGGTGGAGGTAGAAGAGGAAGCCAGCAGCCAGACTCTGAAAAGGGCTTGGAGACTTCGGACTCATTCTGCAGCCAGTGTGAATGCACCAGAAGGGTTTAAGGAGGGGAGCTGATGCATTCTGACTGCTACTTTAACAAGACCACAGGGCCGAGCTGGACGCAGCGAAGGTGGGAGACCTTCACTGGCTTAAGATCTATCTGGGAGGCCAGACTCTCAGGACCAACTTCGAGGAGGCTTGGTTTCTCTTCCAAACCTGTTTCTGCCCATCTTCCCCGTCTCAGAAAACGGGCCCCACCACACACCCTACCGCTCCAGCCAGAAATCTCTAAGTCCTCCCCGTATCCTTTCTCTACCCCACCAACACCCAACCAGTTCTGTCCATGTTCCCACCAGGAAAACGGAGCAGTTTCCACGCCAAGGGCCCATCTGAGGTTAAGGTGCGTCCAGGTGGCCTGGCTGTGGGATTGTCCCAGCAACTTCCTGCTTCTCTGGTGCCGGTGGGGCGAAAGGGGAGAGCTGACTTCGGCCACCGTGAGGCCCTGCCAGGCAAAAATGACAAAGGGAGCAGGGAACAAGAGTCATGTTTATTGCACTAGAATAATCAAAATGGTAGACCATGGACCTCAAGGCAAGGAGAGGGGTGATGGCAACCGGGTGGGGGGTTGTAGAAGGAGCCTGCCCGAGAGAAGGTGAGCTGGAAGGAGGAGAGGTGTGGTCAGGGTGGAAATCCAGGGGTGGTCCCATTAGCAGCGAGGACAAGGTCTGGAGGGTGACCCTGGGAGCAGGCAGCTGGGCAGAGTGGAGAAAGTGATGTCGGGAGGCGAGGAGGTCAGGGTGCTGACAGGGCGTCGCGTGAGTGCTGGAGTCACTGAGAACGAGGCCGGGGTGGAAGGCAGGCAGTGAGCGCCCCCAGAACGCAGGGGAGTGGCCAGGTGGATGCCGGCACTGGAGGATGCCAGGCAGGGGCCTGGAGGACAGAGCTGGTTCGCGTGTATTCAACGGAGCCAGGGGGCTGAGGGAGGAAGGAAGAGAAGGAATGGTTTGTAAGAGGCATGGGGGAAACCAGAAGGATGCCCACCTCCACCTCCCAGCCCTGAGGTGCCTCCTCTTGGGGCTGCTGGGAAGTCTCCCCCAGGGCCAGGAGGGGGGTATCCTAGAAACCCAAGGCCCCGAGAAAGGGCTGCAAAAGGGTTGAGAGAGAGGCCTGGACAGGGAGGTGGGCCAAGCTGACATTTGGCAGACTTCCCAACTAGCGGAACGAGCCAGCCGGGCAACAAGGTGAGGGGATGGGAAGGATGTGGAAACCTTGCCGTGTGGTGGGACAGGGCACTGTGGAGGGAGGGAGGGTCCCCAGGAGGGTCAGAAGTTACCTACCTTTTAGCAAGGGTTAAAACTAGCTTTTCTAGAACTGCAGAACCATCTCCCCAAGCCCCCTCCCTCCTTCCCCCGCTCTGAGGGGAGGGAGTCCCCTCCCAGCCAGGCCCAAGGCCGCGCAGACCCAGGTGCAAGTACCTGAAGGGCCCGGGGAGGGCAGGCCCCCTGTCTCCTCACCCCTGCTCCTTTGCAGATAATCTCTGTGGGCACCAGAGAGGCCCAGCCTAACGGCACAGAATCGCTCTTCAACCACGAGGAGGGTTGGTGGGGAGCCTGGGGCACTAGATCAGCCACCAGGCCTCCCACAGTCTCCCCGCCGTGTTCGCCTGTGGAGAGAGCAGGTGCCTCCCAGAGGGCCAGGGCTACCTTAACCGTATGTGCAGGTGGGACCTGGTTAACACTACTGTCGCCTTCCTCTTGACACGCTCCCATGGCACTTCCGGCTTGGGGAGGAAACCGAGAAGAAACTGGCCCTGTGATCCACCATCTTGTTGTCACAGAACAATAATCCTTACAGTGTCATGGAGGGAAGCTCTGGTGTTTTGGGTCAAAATGTGAAGAATGTGAAGGTATGAAGCAATCTCAGGGGAAGCTCTGACCAACTCAATCCCCTCACTGTCCATTCCCCAGCACTCACCGGGCAGGAGTGGGGCTAGACGCTGGGATACAGGGGCTGAGGCCCGGTCCTCAAGCCCTGAGATTTCCCAGACTGAGAAGCGATCAGTGTGCCAGAGCTAGGGTTGGGGAACACATGGTTGGGGGGGTGGGGCTGTGGGAGCCACAAGGAGGTGCCTCATCTGCTTGGAGGGTCAGAAGCCCAAATATGCTCATGGGTTGGAAATCTTCATGGAGCCTGGGCCAAGGGCCAGCAGGAAGGCTGGATTTGTCTTCCTGATCAGAGGAGACTCAACCTGTGGCAGCCAATAATGCTAACGATCCCTATAATCCCCACTTGAGCTTTAGCAACACACTAGGCAGGAGCACTAGTCCATCCCTCAAGTCACCACCAATACCCCTGATGGATAGGCCCCATCATGGCACCCACTTCACAGAGGAGCAAGCAATGCCTGGCCTACAGCTGGTCTGGCCTCCCAGTTACAGACACACCATCCAGCCATTTACTTACCTAGTGAGTGTTTACTGAGCACCTACTATGTTCCGGACACTGCTGTAAGTACTGGAGATGAAGCAGAATTCAACACAGATAAACTTCTGTGAGCTCCTGTCTTCATGGAGTTCAAACTCTACTGGGGAATGAGTTAAGTAATAAAGAAATAAAAGAAACATAGATTAGAGAGTGGGTGTGCTTTAACAGGCCAATCATTGGTCCCTTCTAACCCAGTGACCATGAGAGCACTCTGCCCGGGGGCTGGAGCCCATAGGAAGGGAGGGTGCTGACTCAAGAGGTGGGGGCAGCCCCCAGAGCCAAGGTCTCTCACTGTTCTGAGCTCAGATGTGGGGGGCTCTGGCCCTCTGAGCCCATCCCTCTCTCTGAAGACCCTGATAAAATTGAGTTTCTGGGCCTGCTAGCCACATGGGACCAGTCAAGGTTCCACTCCTCAGTGGGCTCTGATTGAGAAGCTTCCAGCAGCCTGGCAGGCACCCCCGCCCCGCCCATCCCCCTCTAAGCGCAGCTGTCCTCGCTGTCTACGGCTGATGCTCACTGGCAGCTCAGGCCTTGGCTGGGACTGTTGGCCAGACGCTACACGCAGTCTTCCTTACAATATGGTAGACTTTGTACTGTTCACATGGCGGCTCAGAGCTCCAAAGATGAATGTCCCTGGAGAAGCTGAAGGAAGCCGAAGCATCTATAAGACTTAGCCTTGGAAGCCGTATCACAGCACTTCGGAGGAACCCTATTGTCACCATACTATCAGGCTGGCTCAGTTTCCAGGCCAGAAGACAGAGCCCATTTCTCAAGGGCCACAGTGCCAAAGAATTTGTGGACAGGTGTTAGAACTGCCACACGTAGCTAGGAGTGGTGGCACCAGGTGAACTGCGGATGTCTGATGGCAGGACTTCCCATGATCCCAGAATGCCAGGAAAGAGAGGGAAGGGTCTTCACTAAGGCAGTGGATGTGGCCCTGGAGAGGGGACAAAGAGAACACGAACACGGTGAAAACTCTGTCCTGTCCCTCATGGACATCCCAGCCTGGACGCACAGAGGACTGGGGACCGCTGGGCTGGGTGGGTGGTTCTGGGGGGTGGGGGCAGGGGAGGGGACTGGATCAGTACTTAGCCCCGGGGAGAAGGGAGGAGGAGGGCCCTGCCCTCAGTGAGCCTGGACAGGTCACAAGTCAAGCTCCTCAGGGTTTTCGAGAGGAACGGGTGAGAGAGCATTAGGGATGTCAGATCCCTGCCCCAGAGTGAAATTTGGGAAGTGAAACTTTTTCAAGGCCAAATTTCTCATTTGTTGTTTGAGGTTGGCTTTCAGCGGCGGCCCTGCTCAGAGCTGCAGACAAAGGCCCGGGGCCTGAACTGCCCAGAAACTTGCTTGGGGGATGTGGGAGGGGGGGGGGGCCGTGGGCTCCCAGGTGACCCCTCCTTGGGGATTCCCAGTGGGGAGAAGGGTGGTGAACTCACGGGGCCTTCTCCTTTAACACCACGGGGGCTGCGGTCGAGAGGGGGCAGGGCAGGGGCTCGGCCGGGAGTCAGCCTGGGTTCTGGTGGCAACTCCAGCAGGAAAGATCTGCGTGACCTTCAGAAGGCACTTCCCGCTCAAGCGCTCAGTATCCTCATCCACCAAATGTCAAGCCAGTTGATCTTTAAAGGCCCTCCCCTCCACTGACATCACCAGCTGACTGCCCTCTGCAAAGACATGGTTCACCCCAAACCCCTTCCCTTCGCCCCCACCCAGAGCCTGCCAACCCGACAAACACACAGGATGTGTTCCAAAAGATGAAGTCTCGGATTCAGCCCAGACCCACCTTGGTCTCAGGCAGAGTCTCTCCCCAGCTGGACCCAACCCCTCCCACCTCACCTCATTCCCAGGGAGGATGGGGAGAGTGTGGATGGCCAGCGGGGGGCGGGGGGGGCAGCCCCACTGTGGGAACCACCACGCACACTGACCTTCCTTCCCAGGGATCAGGAGCATCTCTCCAAGCATCTCTCCTTGCCCCTCAGCACGGCGTCCAGCCACCCACCACGCAGCAAACTGAGGGCAGGAGTGGGAGAGAGGAGATGGACAAATCCCAGGCTCGGGTGCCCACCCAGCCTGACCTTACCACTAGGACATCTAGGGGCCTGTCACAATGTTTATTAATCATGTAGGGTAATTCATGCTTAATATTCATCTTCCTTGCCCGACTGGAAGCTCCATGAGGGTAGGGACTAGTTCTGACTCACTGTTCTATCCCCAAAGCTTGGGACTGTGACTTGCATATAGGAGATGCCCAATAAATAATTGTTAAGTGAATGCATGCATGAATGAATGAATGAATGCTTTTAAAGTACGTTTAATCTACTGGGGAAAGATTAGGTACATACAAATACTATGATAAAAAGCTTTTCATATCATTCAACATTTATTATTACTATACCAGCTAATCAGGGCGCCTGGGTGGCTCAGTCAGTTAAGCAGCTGACTCTTGGTTTCGGCTCAGGTCACGATCTCAGGGTCCTGGGACTCGAGCCCCGAATTGGGCTCTGTGCTCAGAGCAGACTCTGCTTTAGATTCTCTCTCCCTCTCCCTCCAGCTCATGAGCTCTCTCTCTCTCTCTCTCTCTCTCAAATAAATAAATAAATAAATAAAATCTTAAAAAAGGAAAAGTACCAGCTAACATACACTGGGGAATCAAGTTGCCAGATCTAGCAAATAAAAATACAAGACACCCAGTTAAATTTGAATTTCAGGTAAACAAGAAATAATTTTTTTAGCATAGCTATGTCCCATGCAAAATGCGTGTCTCTCATTTTATCTATGCCAGGCCACATCCTCTAATCCCCACACCAGCCCTGTGGGAGGGTTATTAGTGTTATGCCCCTTTACAGATGAGGGAACTGAGGCACAAGAGGGATGAGTAATCTGTCAGAGGTCACACCGCTGCCCAGTGGCCAAGTCAAGGCCAAGTCAAGGCTCCAAGTTGGAGCCTCTGGTCAGCCTGCTAATCACCATGTTCTCTTTCTCCCAAGTGCCAGCACTGGGCTGGACTCTGAGACCCAAGAGGGAAAGGTCAGCTTTGGCTGGGGTGGACAAGAAGTTTCCCAGAGGAGGGACAGGAGAGGCCGTGGGTCACAGGACCAGCGGAGTCTTGGGGGAGACAGGTCAGGGAGAGACGACAACTCAGACTCAGACCCAGCAGCCCATTCCCAGCTATGACCCACCTCTCTGAGCCTTGACTCTGGTGCTCAGGAAAATGGACACAACACAGACCCACAGTCTCTTATCTAAATTCCTGGCAGCCAGATGGGTTTTGGAACTCAGAATTTTTCAGGTTTTAGAAAGGAAATTCAGTGCAGCGATTGTATATTACGGAGCTCCTCCAGGGGACCTGGGGCAGCATCTTGTACTCAGAGAGGTACATTTCCGCAGCAAAATCTGGAAGCATCCACACTCGGCGGAATAAATAAAGACTGCAACTTAGTCCCATGTCCCTTCAGGTCAGGTTTTGGCATCCTGTAAATCTGGTTTTCACGCATTTGGGGATTCTTGAACTGGGGACAAGGGAGAACGCACCCATCCTCTCTTTAGGCCTGTGGGTCTCCCCCTCCCTCGCCCTGCAGAAAAGGCGCTTGTCCCCAGGCTCCCCCTGCCCTCCTTCCCAGCCGCCTACGGGGGAACCAGGGAGGAGACCGGCTGGTTGGCGCGGAGGCGGCTAAGAGTTTCCAAATAGGAAAACCAGCGGCTGCGGGCCCAGGACGAGGCCGGGCGTTCCCGGGCTGCCTGCGCCGTGAGTCACCGGGTCGGCAGCAGGCAGCGCGCAGGAATGCGGCGGGGGCCAGCGCCCCGCGGGCCGGCGAGGGCACGGCCGGCGGCGCGGAGCCTCCGGGGACCAAGCAAGACCCTCGGTGCGGACCCCCGGGGAGGCCGCGCCCCCTGTCCCCGCGCCGCGCCCCCACCCTCCTCGGCCAGCGCTCCCCCGTGGAGGGCCTCGGAAGGGGACGTGGGAAGAAAGACTACAACTTCTGAGTCTGTTTCTTTGTATTTCATCCCTTTACATTTTTTTTTTTTTTCAAATACGTAGCGTATCCGTACGCCTGAGAAAGGTAGATACAAGGGTCTCGAAGAGATATTTGTACACCCACGTGGGTAGCAACATTATTCACAATAACCAAAAGGTGAAAGCACAGGTGTCCACGGACAGATGAACGGACAAACGAGGTGTGGTCCACGCATGCGGTGGAATATTATTCAGCCTTCAAAAGGAAGCAAATTCTGACCCCCGCTGCAAGATGGATTGAGGTCCTTATGCTAAGTAAAAGTATTCCATGACAAAGAGGGAAATACTGTAGGATTGCACTTCTAGAAAGTGCCTGGGGGCGGGGGGACCGGAGAGTGGGTGTTTAATGGGCACAGAGCTCGGGGGTGGAAAGTTGGGCCAGTCCTGGAGGGGGCGGGTGGGGATGGCTGCGCAGAGTGTGAATGTGCAGGATGCCCCCGAGCTGGATACCCCAGAATGGCTGTGATGGTAAACTTTATGGTGTGTGTATTGTACCACAATTTTTTTTTTCCAGAAAAGAAGAAGAATGTAAAGGCACAAAATCAGTCTCCCACTTCTAACACCCATGCAGCTCCTGCCCCCCAAGCCCCTACCGGCACCGCAGCCAACCAGAGGCTGTGCATATACAAGCAAGTCCATACGACATGTATATGCCTAAATATAAACATGAATAAAACATAACTACACGTACCTTTTCTTTTTTTAAAAAAAGCAAACAGCAGCATACTCGCACCTTGCTTTTTTCACTTCACACATTTTGGAGACATTTCTATACCGATGCTTAAAGAGGTTCTTCATTTTTTTTTTTAAGATTTTATTTACTTATTTGAGAGAGAGAGAGAGCATTCACGCAAACAGGGAGGAGGGGCAGCAGAGATGGAGAAGCAGACTCCCCGCCCAGCAAGGAGCCCAATGCGGGGCTCGATCCCAGGACCCCAGGATCATGACCTGAGCTGAAGGCAGACGCTTAACGACTGAGCCACCTAGGCGCCCTAATAAAATCTTTTCTAAAAAACGGCTTTACTGTGCTCTCTTTGGGAGCACATATACTAAAAATAGCTTTACTGATAAAGTCTGCACAAAACTCATCCACTGTAAGTACATTGATTTTTAGTAAATTCACAGAGTTGTGCAGCTTTGAGTACCCTCAGTTTTAGAATCCTTCCATCATCTCTAAAGCTCCTTCGAGTGGCTTAGAGTTTAATCCTCACCCCCACCCCCCACCCCACTAACCACCAAGCTGTTTCCCGTCACTATGGCTTGCCGTCTCTGGAAATTTCATACGAATGGAATCATACAATATGTGGTCATTTATGTCTGGCTTCTCTTACTGAGCATCATGTCTTTGAGGTTTATCCATGTTGTAGCATGTTTAATTAGTTTGCTCCTGAGTAGCATTCCATTGTATGGGTACTTCACATTTTGTTTTTCCACTCACAACTCGATAGATAGTAGGACATCGACAGGTTTTTATAGTGTGAATAATGCTGCGATGAGTGTTCGCATCCACGTCTTTGTGGTGCCCATGTTTTTATTCCTGCTGGGTAGACAGATACCTAGGAGAATTGCTGGGTCATGTGGTCAGGTTTTGTTTCACTTTTTAAGAAACTGTGAAACTGCTTTCCAAAGTGGTGGCACCATGTTACATTCTCCCCAGCAATGTCTGAGCATTCCAATTTCCCCACATCCTCGACGACACTTGTTATGATCTGTCTTTTTGATTATAGCCATGCTAGAGTGTATGGAGGGGTATCTCATGTGGTTTTAATTTGTATTTCCCTGATGGTCAGTGAAATGGAGCATTTTCATGTGCTTATTGGCCATTCATGTATCTTCTCTGATAAAATGTCTATTCAAATCTTTTGTCCATTTTTAAATTTAGTTGTCTTATTATTGAGTTACAAGACTTCATTCTTTTTTTTAAAAAAAGATTTTATTTTTATTTATTTGATAGAGAGAGAGAGAGCGTGCCTGCATGTGCACAAGCAGGGGGAGTGGGAGAGGGAGAAGCAGGATCCTCATTGAACAGGGAGCCCAATGCGGGACTTGATCCCAGGATCCTGGAATCATGACCTGAGCTGAAGGCAGATGCTTAACCGACTGAGGCACCCAGGTGCCCCAAGACTTCATTTTTTTTTTATAGCTCGGTAGTTGGTCTGTTGTATGGATAGGCCATAATTTGTTTCTTATTGAAATCTCTTTAAAACTTTCGTTTTATGTATAATTTTCTCAAAATATATATACTTTTATAGTGGTCATACTATATTAGTGTAATAGTATATGTTCCTGACATAAATAAGTAAAGAAACACATTTGGGGGGATATATTCTCAAGTTATTTTCCTGAGAGGGTATCAAGAAAGCTTGGTGACCCCTGGCTTGAGCCTTTATCCTCCTGCCAGCCAGCCTCACCCCATCCTTCAGGCCTGTTTCAGCCATCCTGAGCTTCGTAGAAATCGTGTTAAAAGCCTAATCCTTGGGCAGCTTGGGGCCCCCAAAGAGCCTGATCATTGTCCCCTAACTGATGGGGGAATCTGAGACTCAGAGCGCCCCCCCACCCCGGACATTTGGCACAGTCTGACTTTCCGGGGTCCTGTGGCATGACGCCTCCCTTAATTTGGGGAGCTACAGAATGGATAACTTGATGAAGTGTTCCTGTGGGGGTTCCTGAGGCCAGCAGGGCAAGGAGAGCTCAAAGTCCTGGAGCTTGCTTTGGGGTCGATGCTGCCAGTCAATCCCGGTGCTCTGTCCTGACCCCCCCCCCCAGGCTTGTGTCTGCCCAGCCTGACGACATGGGCTCACTCACAGGCGAAGCTCAGAGTGTTCCTCCCTCCCTGGTTTGTTCCTTCATCTTCTTCATCATCTCCACCATCATCGTTGCCACCATTTATTGCAGAAGTACCTTGTGCCTGGATAAAACATTTCATCCTCTCACCAAGCTCCTGAGGTAGAGCTTAGTCGTTCCATTTTGCCGAAAAGGAAACAGAGGGTCAGGTGGGTGATGCATCTTGTCCTTAAGGGATAGCGGTGGAATTCACGCACAGGTTGACTAACTCCAAAGCTCATACCTTTGGTCCATGACCCTGCGCTGGAGGGGTTTCTGCTGATTTTCCTGATTCCTGGCAGACATCTCGGAGATATCTCTGATGAGGGCAGTTTTCGGGGAGGAATTGAGAGGTGAGAATTGAGGGTAAGTCCCTTGTCCTGGGTTAGGGCAGCTGCTGAGCAAGTACTCTTCAGGGCAGGACAGAGATGAGGCGGGAAGTGAACACTGGAGAGCCTGAGGGTCCCAGAGCGTGGCCACCTCTGCCCTTTCCCCACCCCAGCCTCAGGCTCAGCCCACAGGGTGGGAGAGAGGAGGTTAAGCCCAGAGTAGGTACTCAGGCTTTCTGTGCTTTGGGAAAGCTAAGCTCTGTAATCACATTAGGGTTTCCACTTTCCCTGTTTCTCAGTGAACATTTCTACTGGAAAACTCTAGCCTTGTCTGAGCTGAACCAAAGGAGAAGGGATCTGTGGGTACCCAGGGCACCCAGGGGGATGGGGAAGAACGGGGGGTCAGGGCCCCTTTGGCAGATAGTATCAGTTCTCAGGAGCTCAGATCTGATGACCCATCCTTGGCTCCAGAACCATGCATGAATGCCTCGCAAATCCAATCCATATCCCCTTGACCGGGCATTCAAGGCCTTTCCCTCATTTGGCTTCAGCCTTTGCCACTCTCTGTGCTTACCTCCAGGTTTTTGCTCACATTGTTCCCTCTGCCCTGAATGTTCTTTCCTCCCCAACTCCCTAGCTCTACTATTCAAACCACAATCATCCTTCAAGTCCCAGCCCAGAGGCATCCTCCTTCATGAAGCCTTCCTTGATCTCCTTAACTAGAAATGACATCTCCCACCTCTGAACTCCCACAGCCCCTGGTTCATAATTGTTTGAGGGCACATTTCACTGTCCTACCAGCAGTAGGCACTGACTGTTACCCCACTCAGCATTCATCTTCCTTCTGATCATAACACCCCAACCTTCCCCCACCTTCGGTCATGTGATCCCGAAGAAGCTGACTGTACCCCAGGATCCAGAGAGGGGCCTGTGACCCAGGCCTAGCAGTCAAAGCATCACATCTTCTCTTCTACCACCCCACCCCTATCCCCAGCCACTCCAGAAATTGGTTCACGGTCAGGCCTGGGACCCAGAGTCCATTAAATCAGGGCTTTTCTAGTGTGATTAGGAGATGGGCCCACCCTTTCAGGTGAGACTGATAAACACAGAATATAGTCCTGGGAGTACGAGCTTCAAGAATGAAGCCAAAACAAAGAAAAAGCAGAGTCAAGCAGATTGCATACAAGGGCTTGGAATCAACCAAGCCTGGAGTTGGAATTTTTTCAGACATGGGAGCAAAATATTCCTTCTTTGAGTTGGTTCAGTGGATAACTCAGAGCAGGACTTAAGGTAACAGCTAACCTAGAGGACCAACAAAAAGAGAAAGAAAAGATTTCAGCTTTGATAAACTTAACTTGGAATTTTGCAGTCAGAAAGTCTGAAGAGTCAATGTGAATTTTGGCATGCACACGCATTACACACAGCATTTCAAAAAACAGTGTTTTAAAAAAATAGTGATCCAGGGGCGCCTGGGTGGTTCAGTTGGTGGAGCGACAGACTCTTGGTTTCCGTTTCAGGTCCTGATCTCATGGCTGGTGGGATCGAGCCCTGCGTCGGGCTCCATGCTCAGCAGGAGTCTGCTTGGATATTCTCTCTTTCTGCACACCCCCCTCCCCACTTGCTCTCTCTCTCTCAAATAAATAAATAGGGCACCTGGGAGGCTCAGTCGGTTAAGCATCTGTCTTAAGTTCAGGTCATGATCCCAGGGTCCTGGGATTGAGCCCTGCATTGGGCTCCCTCCTGAGTGAGGAGTCTGCTTCTCCCTCTCCCTCTTCCCCTACCCTCTGCTCGTGCTCTCTCTTTTACACTCTCTCTCTGTCTCAAATAAATAAATAAAATCTTTAATTAAAAAAATAATAAAATAAATAAATAAATCTTGAAAAAAAAAATAGTGTTTCAGCAAATAGCATTTGAATCTGAATTACTTTCAGAAGGGAGACGTACACAACCTTTTCTCTCTAGATGTCCAGTTACCTGTAACTGAAAAATCCCTGACTCATACACTCCCCTGTGTTGTGTTTTTCTATAGCTATGTCCTACTTGAGCCTACAGGATAGAAGCTCCTGGAAGGCAAGGGCCACAGCCTCTTGCCTTTATGCTCCCCCAGCCCCACACAGACGCTCTGGGACGAGTGTTTGAGAACTGCCTGGGTGGGGAGTGAACACTCTCGCTGTCCAGGCCCAGGCAGGAGCCAGCCCAGGGTCCCGAGACCCACACCCTCTCCCCAGGCCTGACCTGACAATGGGCAGCCCTACCCTGGGCTTCCTGCCTGCCACACCCAGCCAGTGGCTCCAGAGCCAGCGGGGGCCAGAAAGCGGTGATTGCCCAGATTGCAAGAGCTCTGCGTCCACAGGGATACATCTCAAAGACAATGTGAGGCTCAGAGAGACTTCCAGGCACTCGGGCCAGCATCTGGAGAGGAGCCAGTGGTATCCGGGCCTTAGCTTCTGGAAGCTGTGTTGGGGGTGGAGACAGAGGGGCTGTGCCAAAAACAAGCAGCTTGGGAAAGCAGCAACGGGGAGAAGCCTGATGCCGGGTGGAGGAGGACCCAGAATGAGAGGGCAGGTCCAGGGAGTCCCTGCTGCCCAGGGGATCAGGGAGACCTTCGGTGCTCTCCCATCTGCTTCTGGGGGCTTGTCTCGGAGCCGTCACCTCGGCCTCATTCTTACTCTGCAACTCTCCAAACAAAGTGTCTGAGGGACTCTGCTGCCTGTAGCCAGGTGGGTACAACGGTGCTGTGTTGGGTGTCCTGTTCTGGTGTATTAGTCAGGAGCAGCCATGGTGCGCTGCGGTAACAAGTTAACCTCCTGATCTCAGGGCTGTAGCACAACAGAGGCGAATGTCTCGTCCACACGAAGCTCTTGCAGGTCGCACAGCTCTTCAGGTCAGCTGTTCTTTCTACAATGGCCCGCTTCCTTCTAGTGGTTCCTCCCTTTCAAGCCATGGCCTCTGTCATCACCACGAGTGGGAAAGAGAGAACAGGAGGGTCGGACACCAGGACTTAAATGCTTTGCTCCCGAAATGACATGTGTCCCTTCCATTCACAGCCCACCAATCAGAGTTGGTCACACGACTGCAAGGAAGGCCGGGAAATGTGAAGGAGCACAAAGCTATCCAGTGAGCACTGGGTGCCTCTGCCACACGGGGTTCCCAGGGAGAAGGGACACAGAGGCGCAGAGGAATTAGCAGACTTTGAAGTTGGATATGTGGGTTCAAACCCAGCCTCCACCAACCATTAGCTCTGTGACCCTGGGAAAGTTCATTTCTCTGAGTCTTGCTTTTCTTGTCTGCAGAACGGGGAAAAAATAAAGTCCCTGCCTCATTAGACTGTTGAGAAGATTAATCAGATAGTGCTCATAAAAAGTACCTAGCAATGCCTGGCGTATGGTAAGCACTAACAAATACACGTTATTTAATTAGTCTCAAGTTGCTTAGAAAAAGTTGAAGATGCTCAACATGTGATTGACAAATCTAGCTGAGACACCAGCAAAGCGAGACATCAGGCCCACAGCTGTCCATGCCCTAAACTCAGAGTGCCCTTGCCTCTTTCCCTCCCTTCTAGAAGGATCTATACGGACCCTCAGTATGAAAGAATTTGCTCTCTCTCCCAAGGCACATGTGTCTGAAGCCTTGGTGTCAGTTGTGGGGAGAAAGCCTTAGTCCTTGGTTGAGAGAAGTCCAAACATTGTGAGTGTATGAGGAAGGGGGAAATCTGGCCCCACACGTTGCTCCTGCTCAGAGAATGGGAGACCTCAGTGTGGATATTAAGATCCCTAAAAAGCTTCTTGGAAGGGTCAGATTTAGGTAAGTGCCTGGAAGGAGGGGAACCTGGGGAGGGCATGGTGGCTGAGTGAGGTGGAAAGCAACTTCGGAGACAGAGGAAAACCATGAGATACCCAGGCTGGGGATGGGACTTGTCACATCCAAACAGCCCTCTACAGTTTACAGAGCAAGCTCACAGGGCTCCGTGACAGGGATGGCAAAATCCAAGCTCTTCTTGCCAGTGTCGAGTTGTCGCTGGGAAAGAGCTGCTGAGCCAGGGGCCACATCTTCCAAGCTCCCTTGCATCCAACTGTTGCCCCACGACAGGTCCTTGCCAATGGAAAGTGAGCAAAAGTAAAGGGCGTCACCTCTGTACCAAGGCTTTTGCCAAGTACTTATGCCTTCCACGGGGTTTCTCTCCCCTCCAATTAGATGGGTGCCAAGGATGACAGTCAGACCAGGGGATGGTAGAGCCTCAAAACGCAAAAAGCCTGGTCTCTAAATCACGGCATTGGAGGAAAGCCACCCGCAATCCAGGAAGAGCTGCTGGGAACTGGTACACGAGTGAGAAAGAAACACAATATATTTGGGGGCTTCATTGTTACAGCAACTGGCATTGTTGTAAAGCATGGTAGGTACACCTTTCCTTGAAGGGGCTTCGGGGGCATCGTGGGGAGTACAGAGGGGTGACAGCCCCCCTTGGCACAGCCACTGCCCCCCAACATTCCTTTTGCCCAGCCACGGGGCACCCCCGTGGCTTCGTCCCCTCCCTTTCCTCGCACACCCTTCCTAATGGAATGGGGACAGGACCCAGGAGTTTCGGTTTGTTCAGTTTCTGCTTCTTGAGAATCTTTCCGTAGAGCATGACATGGAAGTTTTGGCCCTTGTGAGAGGTGTGGGCAGCTGACTCTATAACTGGGTGGGGTGCCGTGAAGAAATGGGGCTGGAGAAACCATTGAGGGTGGCAGAAGGTAGGGGACAGCTGACAGCCAGCCCAGGAGTGTGGCTGTGATATTTTGAGCAAAGTAAATCGCAGGTGCTTCTGCTTCCATCACCTCCCTACAGGCTGAGCCAGTGAGGACCAGAGGCCGTGTGGCCTCTCACAGAGAGGCAGAATGTGCCCCTGGGGCCAGCTTAACTGTCCACAGAGGCTCCTCCCAGGCCAGGGTGGCAGTGGCCCCCCCAGAGGGCTGGTGGATGAGGCAGTTCAGCAGCTCAGAGGGCTGGGGAAGGGGGCACAGGAGCACATTTCCAAGGCTCCAGTTTTGGCAGCAGCCTCTCCTAGGAGGGGCTTGAGGACAGGCTTCCTTGCTTAGGAACCGGAGAGAGAAAGGAAGCTGGCCTTCCCTGCCGTATCATGCATCAGCCCTCCCTCCCATCCCATAAGCCACATGTCTGTCACCCCCTCCGCCCCTCTGCAGTTGCCTGCAAACAAATGGCACCCCACCCCATCCCCGTTTCCCCACACCTAGGACCTCCTGAAGGTCTGTCCTTTCTGTCACTGTCTGGCTTTCAGCGCTGTTGCCGCTGCTAGAAATGAAATCTGAAAAATTTCATTTAACAGCAGCATGAAAAAAAACCATGAAATATTTTGGAATAAGTTTCGCAAAAGATGTGCAAGATCTGTGCACTGAGGACTATAAAATATTGCTGAAAGAAATTCGAAGTTCAAGAAGACCTAAAGAAGTGGAGAAATATGTTCATGGACTGGCAAGACTCAATATCGAGCATCAATATTGAGATGTCTGTTCTCTCCAAAATGATCTTTAGATGCAACCCAATTTCAATCATAATTCCAGTAGATTCTTTTGTAGAAAGCCACATGTCCGAAAATTTTTATGGAAATGCAAAGGACCTGGAATATTCAAGGCTTCTTGAAAAAGAACAAAATTAGAGAATTTACCCTACCTAACTTTATGATTTATTATAAAGCTATAGCAATCGAAGCATTGTGGCATGATCACAATGACAAACAAATAGATCAATGGAATAGAAAAGAGAACCCAGAAATAGACCAACAATTAAACAGTCATTTGATTTTTTTTTATACAATGACCAAAGAGTTTCAATGGGAAGCGGAAAGTTTTTTCAACAAATGGTGCTGGAACCGGCTATCCGTATAAAATAAATAAATAAATAAACTTCAGCTCCTCCTTTACACCATTCACAAAAACTGATTTTAAATGAATGATAGGTCTCAATCAAAAACTAAAATCATAAAGCTTCTGCAAGAAAATGTAGGAGAATATCTTTAAGACTTAGCGGTAGGCAAAGGTACCTTAAAATAGATCACAGAAAACAGTAACTTTTTTTTTTTTTAAGATTTTGTTTAATTGACAGAGAAAGACACAGCTAGAGAGGGAACACAAGCAGGGGGAGTGGGAGAGGCAGAAGCAGGCTTCCCGCTGAGCAGGGAGCCTGATGCGGGGCTCGATCCCAGGACCCTGGGATCATGACCTGAGCCGAAGGCAGATGCTTAACGACTGAGCCACCCAGGCGCCCCAACAGTAACTATTTTTTAAAAGATTTATTTATTTATTTATTTGACAGAGAGAGAGAGCACAAGCAGGCGGAGTAGCAGATAAAGGGAGAGGGAGATCAGACTCCCTGCCAAGCAGGGAGCCCGATGAGGGGCTTGATCCCAGGACCCCGGGATCATGACCTGGGCCGAAGGCAGTTGCTTAACCAACTGAGCCACCCAGGCACCCCAAACAATAATTATTTTTAAAAGATTGATATCTTATACTTCATCAAAAAAAAAAAACCTTCTGTTCAGCAAAATATACCATTAAGAAAATGATAGCAAGCTTCAGACTGAAAGAAAATATTTGCAAAATATATCTGACGAAAGACATGTATACGGAATATATAAAGAACCCCTACAACTCAATAATAAAGAGATAGAGAACTCAATTTTTAAAATAGACGAAAGATTTGAATAAAAACTTCACAAAGGGAAATATACAGATGGCCAAGAAGCACAGGAAACAGTGCTTAACATCATTAGTCATTAAGAAAATGCATATAAAACCACAATGAGACACCAGCATACACCTACTAAAATAGCAAAAATTAAAGACTGACAGCATCAGACGTTGGCACTGGAATAATCAGAACTCTCACGCATTGCTGGAAGGAATGTAAAATGGCACAACCACTTTGGATAAAGATCTGGGAGTTTTGTTTGTTTGTTTGTTTTTTTAAAGATTTTATTTATTTATTTGACAGAGAGACACAGTGAGAGAGGGAACACAAGCAGGGGGAGTGGGAGAGGGAGAAGCAGGCTTCCCACCAAGCGGGGAGCCCGATGCGGGGTTCGATCCCAGGACCCTGGGATCATGACCTGAGCCGAAGGCAGACGCTTAACGACTGAGCCACCCAGGTGCCCCAAGATCTGGGAGTTTCTTAAAACAAAACCTATCTCAGCAATTCTACTTCTACCTAAGAATAATGAAAGCATATGTCCACAAAAAAAAATATGACCACAAGAATGTTCATAAAGGCTGAAAACTAGAAACAGCTCTGATGACTATAGCAGAAGAATAAATAATTTCTTCTGGTATAATAGGATCCCTTTATAAAACATAAAGGGATTTACTTAGCAATGAGAAGAATTAATTACCTATACATGCAACATCATGAACGAATCTCCCATTGTGCTGAGAGAACAAAGCTAGACACATGAAAGTACGTATGATACAGTTTGACTTATTTGAAGTCCTAGAATAGGTAATACTAATCTCTGGTTAAAAAAAAATGAGAATAATGGTTACCTGGGTAGGGGGAGGAAGGGACTGGGAAGAAGCATGGGGGATTTTCTGGGGTGATGATGATGTACTATCTCTTGATAGGGGTTTGAGTTATACAGGTGCGGGCATTTGTCCAAATTCACCCATCCTTGAGATTCATGTATAATTAAGATCTGGGCATTTCTCATATATAAATTTTACCCCAAAAAAGATAAACAAATACTGAACTCTTGTTAATTATACACATCCTGAAATGTTTCCGGATAAAAGATACTGATGTCCACAACGTTCTTTGAAATGATTCAAAAAAATAAAAAGATGGAAGGACAGGTGGATAGGCAGGTGGACGGAGAGAGATGTACGGATACATGATTAAGCAAATAGAGCAAAGTGTTAACTGTAGAATCTAGTTGGTAAATGAGCACTCACATAAAATTCTTTTAAATTTTCTGTATGTTTGAAATTTTTCTTAGTAAAATGTTTTGGGGGAAGAAAGCAAAACAAATTGTTCACTGCTGTAACCTCAGCACCTAGAACAGTGCCAGAGCATGCCGTAGGTGCTCAATAAATGCTTGAAGAAAGAAAGAAAGAAAGAAAGAAAGAAAGAAAGAAAGAAAGAAAGAAAGAAAGAAAGAAAGAAAGAAAGAAA
>NW_023270503.1:29503444-29675172 GCF_011800145.1 Mirounga leonina | reverse complement strand
AAGAAAAGAAAAGAAAAGAAAAGAAAAGAAAAGAAAAGAAAAGAAAAAGAGGCGAGGAGACAATTTCAATTAGAATACAAAAGCAGGGCGCCTGGGTGGCTCAGTTGGTTAAGCGACTGCCTTGGCTCAGGTCATGATCCTGGAGTCCCGGGATCGAGTCCCGCATCGGACTCCCTGCTCGGCGGGGAGTCTGCTTCTCCCTCTGATCCTCCCCCTCTCATGCTCTCTGTCTCCCATTCTCTCTCTCAGATAAATAAATAAAAAATCTTAAAAAAAAAAAAAGAATATAAAAGCAGTTCCTCAGGAGTACCTTCACCTTCCCACCTCCCCATCTGTACCAAATTCTCTTTCTCCTTATGACAGTTGGAAGAGTGTCACTGCTCCTCTCCAAGACCACTGGCTCCCTATGCTGCAGATACCATCTCCTCTCACCTTATCAAGAACTGGACTCCTGAGAGGTTCTACCCTATCTGTCACCAGCAATTCCTCCTCTGAATCAGATCATTTCATTTGCCTCTATTGTCTCCAGTTGTTTCAAACTCCTCCTTGACCCCATGTGCACATCCAACTACTGTGCCATTTCTTTGTTCCAGTGGTTCTGTTGATATGCTGTATTACATTCACTGATTTTTGGATGTTAAACCAACCTCACATGGCTGGGATAAATCCCACTTGATCATGGTGTATAACCCTTCCAATATGTTGCTGGGTTTGGTTTGCTAGTATTTTGTTGAGGATTTTTACATCTCTAGTCATTATTTTTATTGGGCTCTAGTTTTCTCTTTCTTCTTGTACTGAATTTTGCTTGGTTTTGTTATCAGGGTAGCGCTGGCCCCATAGAATGAGTTGGGAAGTGTGTAGTTTCTTTCTGACTAATCTTTTTGCTCGAGCTTATCTCTTGATCTTTACAACACTCTGAGAAAAAGCCAAGGCCAGGGAAGGTTTAGCTGGGGTTCTCGACATGAGCACACATCACAATTAACTGGGAACTTGTTCAAAGCAGATTCTTAGGTCTTGGCTCTGGAGATTCTGACTCAGAAAGTCTGCAGCGGGGCTGGGGATTCTGTATTTCCAACAAGCACCCCCAAGAGATTCTGGGATGAGTGCCCTCCCATTTCACGTTAAGAAACATTGACACAGCTAAGCAGCCACAGAGGATGGGTTAGAAAAGTAATGTTTCTTCATCCAGGAATCTCAGAGTTTTCAGTGTGTTCAAGGTCTAAGGGGGAAACTAGAGTATGCACTGTTTCCCCAATTTTTTTTAAAGATTTTATTTATTTATTTGAAAGAGAGAGCGAGCACGAGCAGGGGGAGGGGCAGAGGGAGAGGGAGAGGGAGAAGCAGACTCCTCACTAAGCAGGGAGCCGAAGCAACGTGGAGCTCCATCCCAGCACGCCGGGACCATGACCTGAGCCAAAGGCAGATGCTTAACCGACTGAGCCACCCAGTCGCCCCTCCCAAACCTATTTGTCCACAAAATCTTTTAGTTTTGGAGGAGCACTTCACAGGATTGATGTTCCCCAGAGTATGCTTTGGAAACATTGTCCCCAGAATTATTCAGATGTCCCTCTGGGCTCTCATGGGGCTTTGTTCTAAGCACTCAACCCTTTGGCCTGCAGCTGCTTGTATACGCAGGGCCATCAGTCAGAGGTCTGTCCTGGCCTCAACTGGGGTTACGTGAGTTAGGCATTTGCCTCAATAACAACATTTCAGGAGGTACCAACAAACCCAGTAATCAAGACGTGTTACTGTCTGGCAGCTAGGTCAACCAGCTGACCCATCAGGCAGCCAGTGGAATACCGGAGGGCATAATAGTGCACAGCGGTAAAGTGACCACGGAGAGTGGGGCCAAGAGCCAGGGTCTGCCCAGGTGGAGTCCAGCCCCAGGGCAGCCAGATGGTCAAGTCAGACCCCATGGACTGTGAACCCCTCCAGAGTAAAGGCAGGTCTTCCTCACCTCTGAACCCCCAGTCTGAATCCGCAGTGCCTGGAACACAGAAGTGTTCAACTCCCTCACACGGAGAACACAGGGACAATGCCAAGTTCACTTACTTCCCAAGCTCAACTTGGGCATCTAACCCAACACTAGGCACCAGGAGATGCAGCCAACTCGTACTTTGAGGCAATTGAGTGGACTTCACTTAGGAAGCTTCCCAGGTATCTGAGCAGCCTTCACGGTGATGCCTTGCTTTGGATGTGCTCCGAAATCTGAACTGGGGGGAAGAGGGGGCTGGGAGCCAGAGAATTTCTGGAAAAAGTCTGTCCTTTTCCGAATACCCTTCCTCTCTGTGTCCAACAGAGCTTGACCTCAAACGTGCAAGTTGTACTATGCAGAAAAAGTTGGGCTTGGGCCTGATTGGACTGGCACTAGATTTGTATAATCATTGTGTTTGTGATTTGTGTAATCATTGTGGCCTGGTTGGGCTCTGTAGCTGGGAGGCCCTCAGGCCTGAGCTTGGGAAAAAAACATCTGAATGCCAAAAGCAGTTGCCCGAGGACTCTTTCCTGGGCCCGCCCTTCGGGCTGGTTCCAGGACATTCCCTTACTTCAGCCCTACTCATTCCTGTGTCTCATTAGAAGGGCTTTCTACATCTCCTGTCTCTTCCTTAGAATTTCCATTTCTTTCTTCCAAGAACTATAAACTCTCGTCAATTAATTGGTGACCACAGGAACAAGAACAGGGTTCCCTTTAAAAAGACTGGTGTAAAAAGTTCTACAATGGCTCCACATTGACCTGCTCAAGAGAGGAAACATTTTCACTCTCTTAGGAAACATCCAGCTGCAGATAAGCCTCCAGCTGATTATAGAAGATGCTCTTCTATGCAATAAAAAGCTGATTCCCCCATGACCTCTATTTGTCAACACCTCATAAATTCACTTTGAGTTGCTTCATAGCCTCAAAATTACAATGATGTCTTCTGGGAATTAAGCTTTATCATAACGTGGTTGCACTAAACAAACTTCAGCAAGCAGGGTCAGCTCGAGGCCAGGGAATCTGCATGGACATGCAAGCTTCAGGATGGCTGGAAGGCTGGTTCTTAGGGATTGTGGAATTGGCCCTAGCTCTAGGATGCTGGCTCTCAAACGAATGTCATTTCACGGAGTGAGGAACTGAGTGAGACCCTAGGCGGGAGAGGGAGCTGCTACTTCCATATTTACATTGTGGCAAAGCTTGGGACCTTGGTCTCCAGACACCAGATCCTAGCTCTCCTTTCCTTCCCACTCCCAGGACCTCTCCCTGCTAGGAAGGCAGAAAAGAATCTGACAGCTGATAGCAGAACACGTGTAAGAAGAGATTCAGCGGCTTTCTCTCCTCAATTAGTCATCTGCATTTTAAGCCATTTATCTCAATTGTGCCCTGGAAGTCTTTGTGCCAACGTCAAGTGAATTTCAAGCAGGAGGGAAGGGAGTGGTAGGAAGGGAGAGGACCCGAAGTCACATCTGGGGCAAGACCAAAGTTCTCACCCTTGGCTACATGGTGGAATCACCTGGGGTCATTTTCTTTTTTCTTCTTCTTCTTTTTTTTAAGATTTTATTTATTTATTTGAGAGAGAGCACGCAGGCGCACAAGCAGGAGCAGGAGGGGCAGAGGGAGAGGGAGAGGTAGACTCCCCGCTGAGCAGGGAGCGTGAAGCAGGGCTCCACGCATGCATCCCAGGACCCTAAGACCATGACTGAGCCACCCAGGGGCCCCACCTGGGGTCATTTGAAAAGTCCCGATGTCCAGGCCACACCCCAGATCAATTACCTTAGCCTCTCCAAGACTGAACTCCAGCCTCAGGATTTTTTTTTTTTTTTTTTTTTGAACTCCCCTTTGATTCCAACCTACAGCCAACTTTGGGAACCAAAGCGATAAAACCATTCTAAATTGGATGACATCAACCCACGTACAGGTGTGGTTGTGATGAATGTCCACCCTTAATGGAAACAAAACAGTGTGATCGTGGGACGGGGGTCCCGGGCCTGCCCCTTCGCCCATCCCTGTCACCACAGCTCGTCTCTCTCTGGGCACGGCCTCCCTTCCCCACAGCTGCCCAGCAAGCCAGGTGCGACTTTTTTTTTTTTTATAAGATTTTATTTATTTATTTGACAGAGAGAGACACAGCGAGAGAGGGAACATAAGCAGACGGAGTGGGAGAGGGAGAAGCAGGCTTCCCACGGAGCAGGGAGCCAGACATGGGGCTTGATCCCAGGACCCTGGGATCATGACCTGAGCCGAAGGCAGACGCTTAACGACTGAGCCACCCAGGCGCCCCATGCCAGGTGCAATTTTTATCTGCACTTTGAAAATGACAAAGCTGAGACTTGCTTCGATGGGACAGGAACGCAGGTCTGTGTGACTCCGAAGCCTCTCTTCCAGGAAATATTTTTGAATCCATTACTGCATGGATGAATACTGTATGCTTAAATATAATAATGGCTTCGGCGCCTGGGTGGCTCAGTTGGTTAAGCGACTGCCTTCGGCTCAGGTCATGATCCTGGAGTCCCTGGATCGAGTCCCGCATTGGGCTCCCTGCTCGGCAGGGAGTCTGCTTCTCCCTCTGACCCTCCCCCCTCTCATGTGCTCTCGCTCTCTCTCTCAAATAAATAAATAAATAAAATCTTTAAAAAAAAAATATATATATATATATAATGGCTTCAACAAATATTTCCTGGGTGCCTCTTGTGGGCTGGGGATAGAGCAGGGATGAGGATAAGGTGAGGCCTGGCCCTCAGGGAGCTTACCACCCAGTGGGCCAGATGGACTCTATTCGAAGACTCTAACACTCAACACATAAAAGCAGGTCACTTCCAGAGGCCAAGGCTGTGAAGGAGGCCAACAGGCGGGCAGTGTTGGGAGCAACGACAGGGGCTGCTTCCCTTAAGGGCCAGAGTGGCGGGAAGTGAGGAAGGGGGTCCTGAGAAGGAGCCAGGCTGGTTCCAGTGGCCAGGAGGCAGGGGCCTCCCCGCTTTCCTGGGAGAGCCAGTGGAGATCCCTGAGGGTTTCAGGCAGAACAGTGACAGGGCCATTAAGAGACAACCAGTAAGTGGACTCACTCTGCGTCTCAGCACCTGTGAGTTGGATGACCTGTCTTCCCCCCCTGACATGACCCCCTTCCCCCCCACCACCCCACAAAAGAGGGGCTAGAGCAGAGGCACCTCAGGCCACTAGCCCACAGAGCTCATGGGTTACGGGCTGAGGAGCACATCTGCAGCAAACCCCAGCTCGGATTCTCAGGAAATACCGAAATAACGAGACCAGAGTGACCTAACTCAGCCAGAGAAGCTGGGAGGTTTTAATCAGAAACATCAGAGAAATGAGAACCTTAACACGAACAATCCTTGCCAGCTGGAAATTCAGTTCAGTGCTCTCCTTCAAGGTCCTTAAAAAAGAGTTCTCCAGGGGCGCCTGGGTGGCTCAGTCATTAAGCGTCCACCTTCGGCTCGGGTCATGATTCCAGGGTCCTGGGATCGAGCCCCGCATCGGGCTCCCTGCTCGCGGGGAAGCCTGCTTCTCCCTCTCCCACTCTGCCTGCTTGTGTTCCCTCTCTAGCTGTCTCTCTCTCTGTCTAATAAATAAATAAAATCTTTTAAAAAAGAGTTCTCTTTACACAACCCACTAGTCAGTTTGGGGGCTTAAACAACATTCGTGGGCTGGGACTCCATCCCCGGCCTAAATCTTCTTCACTGAAATCAAACACGGATACCAGCTGATTTTCACCACACTTCTATTTGTGACATTATGCATATTTAAAGGTAGTAAATCGCTTTCCAATAAAAAGTTAAAAATTAAAGATGACCCTAAACTCTGATATAAAATGGTAGGCGTGGGGCGCCTGGGTGGCTCAGTCATTAAGCGTCTGCCTTCGGCTCAGGTCATGATCCCAGGGTCCTGGGATCGAGCCCCGCATCGGGCTCCCTGCTCGGCGGGAAGCCTGCTTCTCCCTCTCCCACTCCCCCTGCTTGTGTTCCCTCTCTCGCTGTGTCTCTCTCTGTCAAATAAATAAATAAAATCTTTAAAAAAATAAAATAAAAAAAAAATAAAATAGTAGGCGTTCCCTTAAGCCACATTCTTTCCTGGGTTCTGTACCCCGTAGGTGCCTAATCTGTGTTGCCAGTGAGGAAATAGTGGGGCTCCCTTGAGGCAGGTCCTGGGCCAGACACTTCTCAGAAGATCATCTCAGAAGAGCATCAGGAGGCAGATGCCCTCATTTCCCCATTCTACAGAGGGGCAAACAGGTTCTATTTCCAGGCTGAGCCCGGCATTCCCATCTGATCTCTGAGCGCTAATCCCTGTGTTTCGTGGCCACGATGGGGGGACATGGTTTCTGCGGGACTGGAAAGTGCTAGGATCTTCATCCGTAGGGCTGACTTATCCTTTAGGCCCAGGGCCCACCATACTGTTAGAGGCCCAGGAAAATGTTTTCATTTTCATTTCTTTTAAAACCACAAGATAAAATGATCATGAAGACATAATCACGAGTCCAGCCTGAATCATATTCATCTTTAGACCAATACAGTTGTGGAATATACGTTTTAATATTTTTTTTAATAGAAGAAGGGGCCCATGGAGGCAAAAGTCATATGTGACCCCGGTGCCCCATAATTCTGTCCCCACATGGGAGAGGAAGGCCAAGAGCTCCCGTTCCTGGCTCCCCACCTCCCCACGTCCTCTTGGCCCCTGGGGAGCTCAGCAAGGCCTGGCCAGAGCCCAGCCCATCTGTCTAGGCCCCCGGCCACCCTGGCTTGGCCTGCAGAGCCCCTACCCCACACCCTGCCCTGTGACCTGCCCCCAGAGCCCCCCAGCGTCCTTGCAGCCCAGGGCTGAGGAAGGGTGTGTTCTGATTCCTGGCAGAGTCCAGCTTCCTGTTTTTCTCCAAGTGAACGAGGTCAGGCTGCTGCTGGACAGGGACATGGGGACTAGTTACGGGCCAACAGATCCTAACCGCGCTGATGGGCTCGGTGGCTGGGGGAGGCGGGGGACAGCAGGCCCGTCACACTGGGCTCCTGGACGCCCTCTCTTCCTGACACCCCCCCCCTGCCCCCCGCAGGTCCCCAGAGACCTCCACAAGGCTTCCTTGTCCTCTCTGGCCTCTGGGCTTCTCTTTGCTCATCTGTGAAACAGACACAGAGGTTCTGCAGTGCCTGCCCACCCACTAAGAGGAGCCAAGTCAGGCTGACATGGGAGCGGAAAGAGCTTTGTCAACTGCCAAGAGCTCATCAGCCATGAGCGCAGTAGGGCTGGTGAAGAGGTGCGACCATAACTGCATCCATTTACCGCCTCCCTGCCCTGTGTGGGGCTCTACCCCCCCCAACAGTTTCGTCTTCACCTTGACATGGAGGATGGACCTACGTTGCTGTTTTGTGACCGAGGAAGGTGAGGCTAACTGCCTCCCCTAAGGCCCCAGGGGTAGGAAGTAACCGATGTCAAGCTGTGCCCACACCACAGCCCTCTCCTTCCTTGCAGTGGTGTGGGCGATGCCAACCCAGAACTGGGGAATCCAGCTTCCCTCTGGCTGGTGGACTGCAGCGCCCTGACCAAGGGGGCTGAGGAATTCCTGGGTGGGGGAGATAAGATGCTTCACTAGCCAGGGCCCGCGGACACCAGACACCAGGGGTTTATGTAAAGAGCCTGCCCCCAGCCCCTTGGCACCACCATGCATTTAACACTGTTCACTGAGTGCTGGCTCTATGCCGGTGCATGTCCTTCTCAGGGAGCCCTTGTGGGACTTCTGCACCCTCCCCCATCCAGGGGGGGCAGCCAGCTCTCCCATCTCCGTGGTGGGCTTCTGGGGAGTTTCATAACCTGTCTTTGCCTCAGTCCCCTTCCCTGGAAAACGGGACGACCGGGGTACTGACTTCACAGGGCTATCGTTCCCACTGAGGCACTCATGCATTAATTCATGGCAAATGTCATCATCAGCACCCTTTCACACTTCAATCTTTTCAACCCCTCTTGCCTCCCGGGCCTCACTTCTTTCTTCCACTTGCCCTGCCCCCTGCCCTCTTCACTTCACCCTTCCTTCATCCTTTCTAGGCCCTTTCCGGACATTCGGAGAAGGATCCGGGAAAAGGAGACACAGGCCAGGAGTACACAAGGCCACGGCCAAGGTAGGATCAAGGTGGAGAATGCAACCACATGAGAGAGTGGGGTTCCAAGCTGCCAAGGGCTTCCTCTCCCACCAAGGCTTCTTGGGTCCAGGAGGAAGAGTCATTCATGGGGTCACTCAAGGGGGGTCATTCATGATGCTCATTCTCCACCAGCAGCTGAAGGTCCAAAATGGAGGACAAGAGGTAGTAGCTGGGCCACAACGGAAGCTGGTTTTCCATTTGGGTGACTTTGAGCATGAACAAGAAATGGCAAGGGACAGGGACTCCCATTTAGGCAAAAGCAAGCCCAAGGCCACCTGCCCATTAGCTCAAATACTTGTGGGATGCAGAAGAATAAAACAAGAGTTTAGTGCCTGATGCATGGGTAGCAACTGAAGAAATATTTGTCGAATGGATAAATGACTTCACGTGGGAGTGGGGATAGGGCATGTTGGGGATAGGAGCGGAAGGGAGATGAGGCCGGGAAAGGGCACCAACAGCCACATCTACCATGCTGAACACAGACCAAGATGGCAGCTCACAGGGTAATACTGAGGAGCGCAGAAGAGCACTTCGCATGTGCCCCAAGAGTTCTGTTATCATTACCACCATTCTACAGACAAGGAAACTGAAGCACAGAGAAGTCAAGACGCTGGCCTGAGGTTATGTCAACCCAGGCACTCTGGCCTCAGGGGCCATGACCTAACCACTGTCTCTCCTGCCTTTCAGTTTATTCTGAAGAGGGAATATCCTCAACGTTCAGGTCATATGCTGATTCTTCAGATCAAATGTCATGTTTTGGGCTTCTCTCAGGCATTTTGAGTTCATGCGCTCTGCTGGAGGCTCCCTCAGTGGTCTTCTGATTCTTTTTTCTTCGCATTATCACCCATTCCTCCTGCAGCTCCATGCTGTAGGCCATCTTGGTTCAAAATCAAAACAACGGCAACAGTTAGGAGAGAGGAGACGGTGGTTTGCCCTAGGGTAGAGGTGGTGAAGGTGGAGAAAGTGAACAGTTTGGGGCTCTGTTTCGGAGGTAATGGTGAAAGAACTTCCTGATAGTTTGGATGTGGGGGTGAGAAAAATAATTACACTCACCTCACCACAAATTAAATGATGCGATGCTCCCGAAGTGGGTGCGGAATGCATGTGAAATGAGAGAACGCACGCAAAAGCCACCCACTGTCCTCTAAAGCAGAGGAAACAGGCAAGGGAAGGGAAGAGAGCTGGCGATGAAGAGGTTGCAGGCTGCACAAGCCCTGAGCTTCATGCCACCCTGCATTGATACAGGGTTCCAGCTGAAACCCCCAGCAGGTGTTCCCACCATAGACACCCGACACAGCCTATTGCCTGGGCCTGGTTGTCATCTGTGCGCCTGTGGCAGGTCAGTGAGGCACCATCCAAATCCCGAGTTGTTGGGAAAGCGGCCAGGAGACGCCTTCAGCTGTCGGCCCTCTTTGGGGATGGCCTCACCCAAGGTCACACCTCCTTCCAGAGGCAGCCAGTATCCAATGACGGATCAACATGATGGTATAAAAGCCAAGCCACACCCCCACACTGGAGCTGATGCTGAAGGGCCATCTGAGTCTGAACTCCCTATGGGGTTGGCTGAAGCCTTCACTGAGATCGTGGCACATCTCAACTTCTCCCTCTGCCCGGTCTGGCTTCGGTCCCTTCCTTTCTACAGGTGTTGACCCCAAAGCATCTCTAATAAACTTTCTGCACTCGAATCCCCATCTCAGAATCTGCCTCCCAAAGGACGCAACCTGCAACAATCATCTTTACTGTCAAGAGTGCTCCAGTTGGGACATTAAATTATATAGTCACTCTAGCTCTGTGCGACCTACTAGGTCCCAGCACTTGTCACAGCTCATCGTGATTACTTATTTCGTGACACTGGGCAGGCTTCCTGAGGCAGGCCATGTGCGGGTCTCCTTCATTCCCAGTCATGCAGCCCAGGGCTTGTCATGGCAGGTGTTCAGTAAATATTTGTTGAATGGATGAATGAACCACATTATCTGAGCATTTAGAGAGCAAAGCAGCAAAGCAGCGGGGGGTGGGGGGGTTGTGGAGAGAAGTTTCTCTGAATCTCTGAAGGAAAAGTAACAGCAGGACATGGGTACCCCCCCCCCAAACCCATCCCAATCAACTGCTTTTGCATTTAGCTCCTCCCAATGACATTTTACCCTGACTACGGGTTTTTGTGTTTGTGGTTTCATTCACTCATTCATTCACTCCCTCCTTCATTCATTCATGTAATACCTAAATACCTACTGAGCCGTCCCTGTGTGTCAGGCCCTGTGTGTCAGGCCCAGGGCCTGCATCTGGGATACAGAGGTGAGTACAACCCCGCCCTCTGTCCTCTGGAAGCTCACAAGTTAGAGCAAGGAACAGACGGGTGAATGACTGTGATGCAGTATGAGGATGCAATGGTACACCAAAGCTCCCTTGGTTTTTATTTTAGCAAGACTTCACTCGCTCTAATGTTGGGTGGAGGGAGGAAATGGATCCTTAGGTTTGTCCGCACCCTCAGGGGTGGCTCTGATCCCAATTGTACCTTTTCCTAAGAACTCACACCCACACCCCAACCTCACTGCTCCTCCCACTCCCTCCTCCTCCCTGTCCAATGGAAATCCATCAGTCCTGTGGCCCCAGCCGGGCTCACAGTGTCTTTCAGGATGACAACTACTGAATCATAAGAGTGTAGGTGGAGTCAGCTGTTCCTTCCTGGATAAGGGTCGGGTTTTAGTTATTTACTTATTTATTTTTAAGATTTTATTCATTTGACAGAGAGAGACACAGCGAGAGAGGGAACACAAGCAGGGGGAGTGGGAGAGGGAGAAGCAGGCTTCCTGCAGAGCAGGGAGCCCGATGCGGGGCTCTACCCCAGGACCCCGGGATCATGACCTGAGCTGAAGGCAGGCGCTTAACGACTGAGCCACCCAGGTGCCCCAAGGGTCAGGTTTTAAAGCCAGCCTTCTAGAGATAACAGCCTGTTTGGTTGCCTGCTCCAGAGCAGGTGGGCAGAGAGCTTGTCCAGGGTGGAAAGAGAACCCAACCCGTAGACTTGACCTGCACAGCTCTCGGGCAGCCACCACCTTCACGGGTGAGGTTCTCTGGAGACCCAGGTTGGCCCCTGGAGGAGACCTGGAGCCCATCCCCTGAGCTGGCAGTGCCCAGGCGAGCTGCCAGGCCAAGCCACCTCCCCGCCCACCCTCTTTCCTCCCATCCCCATCTCCTGTTAGTCAGAGGGGCCTTGGCTGCCGCGGGAAGCTCACACACAAAGCAGAATTCCAGGAACTCCAGGCTAGGCGAACTCCTGGCTGTTTTCTCAGTTCCTTTTTGCTTCTTAAAGGTCTCCGGTGCCAGGGCTCAGTCCCATGACCTTCCAGGCAGAATCTGGGTTGATTGTCTCTGCACTGCCTGCTCCCTTCCCCCACAATTACACTTCTCAGCGGTTTCTGAGAATCCTAGAAGGTCACTGCTGGAAAGGACCGTTATAGATAGTGAAAGAGGAAGCTGACCGGCTCCAAGCCCAGGGAGATGGCCTCCATCTAACTGGCCCCACCTGCCGGGCTGCATCTCCTCAGGGTCCCCAGCCTCCGGAAGTGCAGCCATTAATCAGGTGCCAGTGGCAGGAACCCAGGCTATGAAGGGAAAAAAGCAAAGAGTTCCCCTCTCCCACCCCCAGCAGCATAGGGCAGAGATGCTGAATTTTCTAGAAGGATGAAGACCATCTGGAGGGACTGCTCAGCTGAGTGTCTGAGTGCTGAGTGATGGGAAGATTGAGTAAGAAGTGAGTCCAGGCAGAAAGTGGGTGATCTGAACTGCTTTGGAGAATTCAGGAGGTGGCTTCTCTTAGCCTGTGGTCTGACCTGTGATTATGATGATGCACGACAGCCCCCTCCCCACTCCTCCTTCCCTGTCTCCCTGGAGCCACAGGGCAGAACTCTGGGTAGGACCGACTGTAGCCTGCCTTCATGCGAAGTCTCAATGCATATTTATTTACTCATTTCTTCCTTCAGCAGATTTTCAAGCACCTGTTCCAGATCCTGATGAGACAAGGTAGACCTGGTGTCTGCCCTCATGGAGAGTGCAATCCAATGGGGACAACTAAACAATGCCACAATCGTGTGGGATAAAGCATCATGTGGACAGAAAAAGAGAATTCTAAGTAAGCACAGATGAGGGACCCGTGAGTAAGACCTGAGAGTGAGGGAAAGTGAAGTCTAACCCAAATTGGGGATGACGATGGGTTATGGATGTTATGGCAACACCTCAGGCTCAGAGAGGCTCATTTTCCCCAAGATCACACACACATCTAGTTAAGTGACAATCACCAACTCAATCCCATCTCTAGAAACTGACTTTGTTTGAATCCTGATTTTGCCACTTTCTCACTAAGTGCCCCCCCCATAAGTTATTTCACTTCTCTGTGCCTCAGTTTCCTGATCTGTAAAGTCAGGATAATAAGAAACCTGCCTCGTTGGGATGTTTGGAAAAATTAAATGCATTAGGACAGCGGTTCTCAAAGTGTGATCCCAGGACCTCTGGAAGGCCCCAAGACCCTTTGTTGGGGGGTGGGGTCCAAAAGACCAAAACAATTTTCATAGCAATAGTGAGACATTATTTGCCTTTATTGCTCTGCAATGTTTTCCAGAGACCATACGATGTCTGACATCACAACAGATTGAATGCAGAAGATGTATGAATCCAGGAGCCTTTGATTAAACTAGACATTAAAGAGAATTGCAAAAATATAAAAAAGCAAGCTCACTTTTCTCAATAAAGATTTTTTTTTATTTGGGAAAATCCAGTTTTTTCACAAAGAATGTTATTTATATTTACATGTAATGGGTTATTCATATTTTTAATGAATTGCGTATTTTTAAATTTCCTCAGTTTTAATTTCCAACACCTTAAGTAGTAGCTAAACGTTCCAGCAGTGTTCTGAATCAGCTCGCCTGACTTGGGAGAGTTATCATGCACACATCATCCCATTTCATGTTCCGTTATGTTTTTTTTGTTTGGTTGGGTTTTTTTTTTAAGATTTTATTTATTATTTGACAGAGAGAATGAGAGAGAGAGAGCACATGAGAGGGGGGAGGGTCAGAGGGAGAAGCAGACTCCCCGCCGAGCAGGGAGCCCGATGCGGGACTCGATCCCGGGACTCCGGGATCATGACCTGAGCCGAAGGCAGTCGCTCAACCGACTGAGCCACCCAGGCGCCCCATGTTCCGTTATGTTAAGCTGGAATCTCGAAATTGGCTACAGTGGAGGACTTTACACCATGGGAATTGGCATATGCTACCAATGAGGATTTTTTTCCCCCCAGAGAACCAGCTGTTCAACATCATACCACCAGATATAATCCACAGAAACAAAAGCTCTTCGGGGGTCCTCAAAAATATTTAAGAGTGAGCCAGAAAGTTTGAGAACCACTGAGTTAGCACTTAGAAAATGTTTCAGTCAGTGCCTCTGCCATGGTAGGTCCTTAGTAATCAATTATTAGCAATCAATCTCCACCAAATTTCAAAGCTCAAGGATTTAACCATTAACAGATGGCCTTACTTTTTGTTGTTTCTCATTTTCCAAGGTCCCAGATGCCCCTTCATTGCCTATAGCTCTGCTTGCCCCCCCCACTCACCCCTCCATTAACCTTGGCCCCTCTTCTCTCCCATCACAGAGGTTCCCTGCCACAGGGCCTTGAGGTACGCCCGCCCTCTGACTGCAGCTGACAACCACTGGTAGAGACTTGCTATCACCTACTTGGCATAAAGGGCACATTTGTGAAATGCGCTTTTGTTTACGTTTGTAACCGCCGAGCTAATTGCGTCTTGAGCTAACAAGCTTGTGGGTGATTGCAGACCCAGTCGTGGTTGGGGAATTGTTCAGAAGGTTCTGGCTTCAAAATCTCCTCAAAGGCCTACTTGGGTTGGGTTATTTCATCGAAGTATATTTTAAGAGATTGACTGAGCAAGTCTCAGCCAGCTTATGAATATCTGACTAAGTGCTGAGCATGAGCACCCCTAGCAGGGACGTCTCCAAATATCTCCAGAACCAGCAATGACAAAGAGGCCCCCAGGCATCTGGGGAATTCAAATGAAAGAGATTTTCTGAGGGAATGCAAATTGCTAGCAGTTTATTAAAACACATGCACACACACAAACATAAGCAAACCTTTGTAACCAGAAACTCCGTGAAATTGAAGCAAATCATAAATGATAAATAAATAAGCTGCCTAGGAAGAAATAGGGAGGCAAGACCATTTCAACACCAAAGATGAGTGAGGATACAAAACTCAACATCAAATACAGCATGAAGAGCCTCATCTTCTCTTCGTGTTCTGTTTACATCAGTGATTTCCTCACATTGGTCATTTGAATATCACCTTCATGGGGTTATCTCTGAATTGCACCTATGTTATTAATATTTACTTAACATTCTTCTCAAAGTTGACTCATCTTTCTTTTTAAACTTAGATTCTCTTGAAAGGAACCGGGATACTTTTTTTTTTTAATATTTTATTTATTTATTTGACAGAGAGAGATACAGCGAGAGAGGGAACACAAGCAGGGGAAGTGGGAGAGGGAGAAGCAGGCCTCCCGCCGAGCGGGGAGCCCGATGTGGGGCTTGATCCCAGGACCCTGGGATCATGACCTGAGCCAAAGGCAGCCGCTTAACTGACTGAGCCACCCAGGCGCCCCAGGAACCTAGATACTTTGAAAGGAACCTTCATCTTTTGACTATAGACGAAAATCAGTATCATTTTCTATGTAAAATAAATCCAATAAAAACCAAACATGGTTATTAAACTCTAGCTAGGCTCTGTGGTCTGCCAAAAACTCTAATCCTTAGACCAATACTCTGTCTCAAAAAGATTAACAAGTGTTAGGAAAAAGGTGTTAAAGACACATTGCCACCAAAGTGAGACCTTCTTCTTGACTTAATTGGAAGGATTGACAGAAAGTGTGACCCACTTCCGGGGATTTAAGCCTATATCTATTCTCTACTATGGAATGGCAGCTCCATGATGCAAGGACAGGGGTCTTTGTGTTCATGGCTCTACCCCCAGTGCCTAAAGCTGGCCTGGTGTAGAATATGTGACCAGTAAATTTTCGCTTAATGCATGGATTAGTTAATATGCAAAATGAAATAGGTACAAGGCAACAATTCTTGTCATAGGAAATGGTTGGAAACAGGTAAGCCCATCAGTAGGGGACCAATTACATACTAAATACATACTAAATTACATACTAGCCACACAATGGTATAGGATGGTATAGGATGCAGTCTTTAAAAAGAACAAGGCAGCTCTATATGTCCTACATGGAACTCATTGATATGTATGGTGAAATAAGCAAGGAACAGAGCAGTCATGTACGGCATGCTTCCATTAATTTTTTTAAAAGAGGTATATGGGGGTGCCTGGGTGGCTCAGTCAGCCAAGCGTCTGGCACTTGATTTCGGCTCAGGTCGTGAGCTTGGGGTCATGGGATTGAGCCCCGACTCAGGCTCTGAGCTCAGTGTGGAGTCTGCTCGTCCCTCTCCCTCTGCTCCTCTCCCTGCTTGCTCTTACGTGCTCTCTCTCTCTCTCTCAAATAAATAAATAAAATCTTTAAAAAAAGAGGCTCTATGAATTTATGTGCTTATAGATGCATAAAACATAAATACACAAGACACTGGTAAGAATGGTCGTTTCAAAAAAGGAGAACCTGCGGCCAGAGATGGGAGAAGCATACTCTTCTGAAATGTGTACAAAGTGCATACATCACACATCAACTATTTAAGGAATAGACAAATCAAAAAAAGAATTAGAGGGATACCTGGGTGGCTCAGCTGGTTAAGGATCTGCCTTCAGCCCAGGCCTCGATCCCAGGGTCCTGGGATCGAGTCCCGCATCGGGCTCCCTGCTCAACGGGGAGACTGCTTCTCCCTCTGCCTGCCGCTCCCCGTGCTTATGCTCTCTCTCTCTCTCTCTCTGACAAATACATAAATAAATAAAATCTAAAAAAAAAAAAAAAAGAATTGGAAAGAGACCAACTTTTTCAGCATGACATCAGTGTTACTTAGGGCTCCGACCCACCACACAGGGTCCCGTGCACCACTGGGGGACGGAGTGCCCTGCTTTGGGAAACTGTGGTTTATAGGAAAGCTCCATCTGGATGGCATAGATCTGTGAAAGCGCTCTCATCTCCACGGGCTGACATCTGCTCTAATCTCTGAATCTTAACGTCTGGGGTTTCCCTCCACCTCATCTGAGCATCTTTGATCTTAACTGAGTAAAACACATCTTGGTCCTGATTGGCCCATTAGCAGCAGAATCGCATAGTCCTTGACTGAAATTTCTGGCATTCGCTCCCTCTTAGCCCATCAAGTTACTTATCTCCTTCCATAGCTTTTGCCAGGAGAGGTTCCCTTTCTCAGAAAATAGGAGTGGCCCTCTCAACTGCCCTGGGTTACAGACCCGTCTTCTGTACTGTGTCCACGTGTTACATAATCCCCCATGAGCACAAGCTTATCGCATAGGAGGGCTTTTGACACTGTGATTTCATTCCTGGGCCATTTTTCACGGTTGGGAATTCTCAAGACGGCTACATTCTACAAATCTCAGCATACAAGTCAGTATTGCATGTAACAGAAGCTCGACTGCAGCGGCTTCCCCCTGTTGCAGGAGCTAGACGACAGCAGTCCCTAGGAGGTGGGCAGTCCCGGGTTGTACCATGGTTCCTCGAGGCCATGAGGGACTCAGTCCATCTCCCTTCCTGCTCTGCCATCCGAGAATGAGGTTTTCATTCTTATGGTCAAGCTCTGGCTGCTCCATCTCCTGGCAGTGGGTCCACATTCCAGACTGAAGAAGGACAATGAATTATGCCAAAAGATAAAAGGGCATGTGCCCGCTGGGTTGGCCCTTTTTAGCAAGTTTTCCCAGAAGCCCCACCCAGAGACTCACAGGTACATCTCGCTGGCCAGAATTGTGTCACATGGCCCCCTAGCCGCAAGGGGACCTTTAAAACTGAGGTCACCACTATGAGCAAAATTAGAATTCCAATCTTTTTTTTTTAAGATTTTATTTATTTATTTATTTAGAGCACACAAGCAGGGGGAGGGGCAGAGGGAGTGGGAGAGAGAGAATCCTCAAGCAGACTCCTGAGCTGAGCAAGGAGTTAGACCTGGGGCTCCATCCCACGACCCCCGGGATCCTGACCTGAGCTCAAAATCAAGAGTTAGAGGTTTAACCGACAGAGACGCCCAGGCACCCCAGAATTCCAATCTTAAAAAAGGAGAGGCAGGGGGCGCCTGGATGGCTCGTTAAGCATCTGCCTTCGGCTCAGGTCATGATCCCAGGGTCCTGGGATCGAGCCCCGCATCGGACTCCCTGCTCGGCGGGAAGCCTGCTTCTCCCTCTCCCACTCCCCCTGCTTGTGTTCTCTCTCTCACTGTCTCTCTCTCTGTCAAATAAATAAATAAAATCTTAAAAAAAAAAAAAAAAAGGAGAGGCAGGATAACCCGCAAGCAAAAGCTATCATTTAAAACTACTATTATATTAACAAAGTATGCAGAGCTTAGCCACCCTGGTAGATAAGGGAAGGCAGACAGGATGTATTTTATTCCCTTTTTTTTTTTTTAATCTTTCACACTTTGAGCATAGAGTTGAGATTGAATGTGGGACATATTTGGGGGAGCAAGGGTAGCGGAGCGAGGTTAGATACCTAAAATGGAAACTGGGAAGCCTCCAGAAACAGGCTTCTGAAGTGGTTGACAATAAGGAGCCACAGCAGGTTCTTGATCTGAGGAATGGTTTTGAGCCAATTCAGCTCAATACACATTTACTGAATACCAACTCACCAGGTGGTGATTATAAGCGGCCTCGAGGCACTCACCGTCTGTTAAGGAGATGAGGCAGGCAATCAACTAGGAAATGTGATACTTCCAGAGGAAGCATTTCATTAGGGCCTTGAGGGATGGGTGTGATTTGACAGGCAGAACCAGAGGGGTACGTTTCGGTCCGTGGGGACAGCCTGTAGTCTGGGTGCACCACCCATGGGGCGGTTTGGGACAACGGTGAGCAGTCTGCAGGGAAGTTGCGAAAAGGAAGAGTCAAAAAAGTAAGGTGGGGCTGGACTGTGGGGACGTCGAGAGCCAGACAGCGAGCTTGTACTTTACCAGTAGGCAGTGGGGAGCCCCTGAGGGTTTTGAGTAAGGGAGTGACAGGACAGAGGAGGAAGGATTGGAATGGCAATAAGAAGCAAGAGGAAGCAGTGAGACATGAGGGCACTGGCAGAAAGGGGAGACAGAGGGAGGCCACACACAAAGGGCATTATGGAGACCAAGTCAACATGGCTTGGGGGGAGCCGCCAAGAGGAGACGACAGAGGCTCCTGGGGCGTGAGGTGATGTCGTTAACAGAGAGAGACGGGCGAGGAGCAGGTTTGGGGCACTGTATAGATGGAGCTGGAGTTTCCAGGTGGCTAGCAGCAGAAATGCTTCACAGGCCCCTGGAAATTCCAGCTGGGAGCTCAAGATCGAGGTCAGAGATGAAGGTGTTAATTTGGAAGTCAACAACCAAAGACAACTGAGAACGCCAGAGGCCCCTCAGATACATTAGGTCCAAAGCTGACACACCTCTTCTTCCCAGAACCTCTCTCCTCCTATGGCTCCTGACCAGCCGGGGCATCCCAGACTTGGCCCTCCCATCCTCCAGCCACGCCCGAGCATCTGATTTATGTTCTCAATTCTGAGTCTTTCTGTATTTTGCTAATCTCTCCTGGCTCCCCATCCCCTTGCACTGCCTTAGTCCAGCCCCCATCATCTCTCACCTGGTCTACTGCAAGGCCCTCCAACTGGCCTCAAATCTGCAGCCTATACCCCACCCCCAACCTTTCACACTGCAGACAGAGAGATGTCTCTACATTTCTGTTCTGGAAACGTTCTTTGTCTCCCCCCTGGCCCAGACTACTAAATCTGGTCTACGAGGCCCTCTGCAATCCAGATCGCAGCCAGCAGGACCAGCCTGAGGATCTCGCTGTCCTTGTCCTTGCATCCCACATGCAACCCCTCAATGTGTCTTGACATGTACCCTGTCTCCATTCCTTATTCCTTCTGCCAGAATGCTCTTCCTACCTCATTCACCTGGCTTACTGCCGGTATACTTGGCAGCAATAGGCTCAAACATCACCTCCTCCAGGAAGCCTTCTTTGATCTCTTCTATGTGTTCTTGTCTTACCCAGGGCTTCCTTCTAACCTCTACATTATATGGCAACCTTATCTCTCCTCTAGTGCAGGCTTCATGACTTATTCAACTCTCTCTGTCACCAGGGCCTAATCAAGGGCCTGGCACATAACAGGTATTCAATTAATGTTTGTTGAATAACTAAATGAAGTCAGGTGTGGAAGAGAACTCCCAGGGAGAAAGTTTGGAGGACTAAAACCTGGGGAGTGCCTCAGTCTTTAAGAATGGGAGAAGGAGGTTGAGTGTCCAACTCTTGATTTTGGCTCAGGTCAAGATCTCAGAGTCATGAGATTGAGCCCCAAATGGAGCCTGCTTGGGATTCTCTCTCTCCTTCTCCCTCGGCCCCTCCCCACCCTCTGTCTCTCCCTCTCTAAAAAAGGGGGGGGGGGTAGGAGAAGGAAAAAGATAAAGTGCAGTATCTCCAAAGCCTCAGGAAGATAATTGGCCAAAAACGCCAGTTACCTCTTTACTGTCTCCATCATTTTGCCTTCTCCAGAACAACATATAGTTAGAATCATATAGTATGTAGCCTTTTCAGATTGGCTTCCCTCACTTAGTAATAAGCATTTAAGTTTCCTGCATGTCTTTTCATGGCTTGGCTCATTTCTTTTTAGTGTTGAATAATATTTCATTGTCTGGATATATCACAATTTATTTATTTATTACTATGGAGACAGTACAAAGATCAGTGGTTGCCAGGGGTTGAGACAGAAGGAAGGAATGAATAGACAGAACGCAGTGGATTTTTAGGGCAGTGAAAATACTCTGTATGAGACCATAGTGATAGATACTTGTCATTACGCATTTTTCAAATCCATAGAATATACAGCCACCAGAGTGAACCCTAATGTAAACTATGGACTTTGGATGATTATGGGTCAATGTAGTTTCCTTGGTTGTTTAAAAAATGTCACTCTGGTGGGGGATGTTGATACTGTGGGAGGCTGTGCCTGAGGAAAATCCCTGCACCTTCTACTTAATCTTGCTGTGAACCTAAAACAGCTCTTAAAAATGTTAAGTCTTGAGGGCGCCTGGGTGGCTCAGTCGGTTAAGTGTCTGCCTTTGGCTCAGGTCATGGTCTCGGGGTCCTGGCCTCGGGAGCCTGCTTCTCCCTCTCCCTCCGCCACTCTCTTGCTCTATGTCAAATAAATAAAATCTTTTTTAAAAAATGTAAAGTTTTTTGGGGGCGCCTGGGTGACTCAGTTGGTTAAGCGTTGGCCTTCAGCTCAGGTCGTGGTCCCGGGGTCCTGGGATGGAGGCCCTCAGCGGGAAGCCTGCTTCTCCCTCTCCTTCTGCCCCACCCCCCACCCCCACCCTCCCACCCCCGCTCATGCGCATGCATCCTCTCTCTCTCTCTCCCTCTCTCTCTCTCTCAAATAAATAAAATCTTTTTTTAAAAAATTCCAGTGATAACTGGGAATATTTTCCCCTCTCCACTTTTCAGGTCCCAGCTTAGTTCCTCAAGGAAGCCTTCTCTGAGTCTCTCTACTCTGTCAGTACCCCCCACCCCTTTATCTTCTCCCATCCCTTACCTGTTCTGGTCCTGGGCCGTGTGCCCCCCATCTGGTCCTCACCTTCTCTTCTCTGCACTGATGACTGATCTCTGCAGCCTCCCAGGTTAAAGAAAGGAGACTCTTCGTCCCTCTTGGTCTTGAGTAATGTCTACGGAAGTTGTGTCTCCTCTCTGGCTCCAAGTTCTTCCAAGAGACCCTGGCCCCCAGCCACTGATTACGCTGCTTCCCTCTCAAGAACCTCCAGCCCAGGAGTAGCAGTGGATTCCTGATTACCTTGCCATCTCCTCCTGGGCTTCTCAGCAATTCCATCCTTTTTGTAACCAACACCTTGCATTAATTCCTTGCATGTTTACAAACTCAGAGTGAGTTCTCCCTCCCTAGTAGGACCCTGCTGGATACACTACATTCTGTCCTCCCTCTCGTTGCCTTCATCACCTGGAATGACTCAAGTCCTTATCTGGAGTCACTTGGTCAAGGTCTGTCCACCCACTAGACTGGAAGCTCCCTAAGGGCAGGGACAGGTCAGGAGGTTCTGCACCCTGACACAGTAGGTGCACAGAGCACCACATGTGTGATGTCTGCAGATGGGAGCTGGGACGAGGTCACCTGACCAGGGGGCAATTAGTGGGGGTCCATGGAGAGCAGGGGTGGTGAGCCAGAAACCAGACAGCAAGGGGTACAGGCAAGTTGAAGCAGACACCCAGAGTGCCAAGAAGTTTGGGAGTTGGGAGGGTTCGAAGAAGGTTGGGCCAACAGTGTAGGGGAAAGCCAGGACAGAAGGGTTTTTCAATTATTATTTGTCTGTTTTTTTGGCTGGGGAGACTTGATCACATTTGGAGGTTGAGAAGAAGAAGCTAAAGGGGAGGAGGTCAAGGGCGGGAGAAGCTGGGACACGGTGGGTGGAGCACATGATCACAGTGGTCTCTTAGGAGGATTAAAGCCACCAGAAGGGTTGAAGGTGGTATGGAGAGGAGACTGGAGGCAGGGAGGGGAGTGAGGAGGGATAACCAATTAGGAAGTAAGAAGAATTTGCGTCTAGCCTTAACCCAGGGCTCCCTAAGAGGGCTCCCAAGTTGGGAGGGGTATCAGAAAGGATGCCCAGGACCTGCTCTTGGTAAGGTCATTTTTGCCCAGTGCCCCACAGAGACCCCCAACCTTCCCTCCATCCTTTGTGGAGATGGGCACCTCTTCTTACCCACGTCACCATGGCTCCTCCTCTTCTCCAATAACTCTATGGTTCACCATGTCCCCTTCCATCTCCCATGTGGGGCAGAATTGGTGGGAGGCAGCCAAAGTAAAACCGCCTCTCCCCCAGGAACATCCACCCCCAGCCCCCAGTCATCTCTGATCTCAGCCTCACATCTGAGTTCTTCTCAAGTATAGCTTCGGGACCTCACAGGAGTTTGGGGCCCAAGATCTACAGACACTCATATGATTCACTAGCCACTTCTCACTAGACATGGCTGGACACTGTGAACCGTGCTGACTAAGGCAATTAAACCCAGAATATAATTTCCGTTTTTCCAAAGCAAACAGAAGAGGAAAAATGATCGAAGGAGTTCCAAGCATTGTCTCATTGAGGCACGAAAGGCACTCACTCCTTCTACAGAATTGATGGCCAAATGGCTCCTTGAAGCCCAAAGGCCCCTTGCAGAGTCCCGCACGCAGCGGGGGCCAGGGGCCCTGCGGCCACACCTGGTTTGAATCCCAGCTCTCTCTTTTTTTAAAGATTTATTTATTTATTTTAGGGAGAGAGAGAGAGAGAGCATGCACACGAGCGGGGGGGTGGGGAGGAGCAGAGGGAAAGAATCTCAAGCAGACTCCCCACTGAGCACGGAGCCCCAAAATGGGGTTTGATCTCATAACCCCTAGATCACAACCTGAGACGAAATCAAGAGTCAGATGCTGGGCGCCTGGGTGGCTCAGTTGGTTAAGCGACTGCCTTCGGCTCAGGTCATGATCCTGGAGTCCCGGGATCGAGTCCCGCATCGGGCTCCCTGCTCGGCAGGGAGCCTGCTTCTGCCTCTCACCCTCCCCCATCTCATGTGCTCTCTCTCATTCTCTCTCTCTCAAATAAATAAACAAAATCTTTAAAAAAAAAAAAAAGAGTCAGATGCTTAACCAACTGAGCCACCCAGGCGCCCCCAGCTCGTCTGTTACAGCAAAGTGACCTGACGTGTCACATCTCTCTGAGCCTCAGTTTGCTCATCTGTGAAATGGGGGCGATAATAATAGTACCTACTCTATGGGGTTAGACTATAAGTGTTCTCAATGGGGGGGGGCAATTTTGCTTCCTTGGCAACATTTGGCAATGTCTGGAGACATTTTTTGTTGTCACAGCTGGGTGTAGGGGGTAGTGTAACTGGCAGCTAGTGAGCAGAGGTGCTCTTTAACACCCTACAATGCATATGACAGCCCTCCACAACAATTATCCAACCCCAAACCTCCACAGTGCCAGGCTGAGAAGCCCATACTAGAGTGAATATTCAGGAAGGTCACACACACACGAAACACTTAGAAGTGTCCAGTTACACTTTTGCAAGTTCTCAAAAAACAGAAGCTGCTGTTCTTTTTAGGAAGAGCACAGTTTACCCCTTTTCCAGACCTGAACCATTGGGGCAGGATGTGGAAATCCTTGAGTGCTGAGAACCTGGCTCACTGCTCCAGGTGTGAGTCACTCTGTAAATGTCAATTTCTTTTATTTAAAGCAGAGTCGGGGCTGCACAAGTGACTCAAGGCTAGAAGGCTTTCCAGGTTACCGTGACTTAACTGGCTGGACTGGGAGGAAGAGATTTTGCCCTGAAGCTCTCCTTCCAGGAGGTGCAAGCATCTCAAGTTTCAGAGATTCCAAGGTGCTCACCGGGAGTGGGAATTGTGTTGTGTTTCACCTCATCCCACACACAGTAGGGCTTAAAGGCCAGAGAAAGGTAGCTGAAACCACGAAGTCCCGCTTGTCCCCAATGTCTTCCTCACTGGTCTGTAGGAGTTTGTCCCTCTGCTGCAACCTGATGCGAAATTCCTTCTTGGGAGCTGCAGCTCTGGGTCAACACGTCACTCTCTCCCACTAATACACATTAGTGTTAGTGGATAGATTTAAAGTCAGATCATCTGGATGGGGTGGTGGATGCATGCAGGGGACCCAAACCCAAAGAAGTGTCAAGGGAAGCTGGGTAAAGTACGTGGGCATTGGGTGTCTTAAAGGAATGATGGCAAGCCAGGGAGCGTCTGCAAACTCTGGGCGCATGCCCACGTCTTTCCTGAGAAGTGGTGTGCCCAGAGGCAGAACAGGTGGTGGGAGAGGCAAGCCGAGGATCCAGGCTTACTGATACCAACCTGAAAACCACCATCTGGCCAAGCTCCACCTCTCGCAGAGTGACGGACATGAAAAACCCTGGGGTGGGCAGGAGTTTTAGGGGACCCCAGCTTCCTTCTTGCCCACCATCTCCGGGTCAGTGGCAGAGCAGGTTATGCACCAGAGACTATCCAGTTCCAAAGCACAGGCATTATGAGGACCACAACTTCAAATGCTTCGGGGGCCAGACAGATGACATAGCTAAGGGGTTGGGTGTAAGATAACACAGGCAGAGACTGGGAGGAACTGCACGCTCTGCTCTAAGGCACTCAAACACACACACACACACACACACACACACACACACACACACCCCATTCGGCCAGCCAAACAAAACGTATCTGTGGCCTGAGTGTGTGGGTGAGGCCCTTAGGTTGTGAGTTTTCGGCCCCTGACTAAATAAATGGTCTTCCCTAACCCCCCAACATCAGAGATCTCCAAAAATAGGCTTTGAGCTACCACCGACTGTGTGAAAATGAGAGCTCCTGAGCAGGTCTTTGCTCTAACACCTCCAGAGATGAGATGATCCTTACTTCCCAAGACAACCTGGGACGGGGCCTGCCTGCCCCCACCCCTAGAGCCGGTTACCAGACCTGCCTGCCATGGACCGCTGAAGGGGATGGGGAGCCCAGGTGGGGGGGAGGGTACCTTTTACTCTGCAAACTGTTTTTAAAAGTTTGTAATTTTTTATTACAAATAAAAGACAAGCTCACTGTGGACATACTGGAAAATACAGATACGCAAAAGTTAGAAAAGAAAAAGTACCCCGACCTCCCTAACCACTCCCCCTTTCCCCCAGTCAGAAAGAAGCACAGGTGACACCTTGCAGCATATTCAGATTCCAGGTCCCTTTTCTCGCATAGGTAAAGTTCCAGTCTTCTCTCTGGCCCTGTGACCGGTAAACCCGGCTGGGAGATGCTTCGTGCAGCGCTCCCACCACGTTGCTTCTCTGGCTGTACAAAGGTGTTGTACCAAACCATCCGCAAGCTCGCTCATCAGACCTGGGTTTCAACATACAGGTCTGACCCATTAGGCCCTAGGCTCCCCAAGTTTCTCAAGGGAAGGCACCAGAACCTGTCTTACCCGTCCTCGGGAACTCTACAGCGCCGGGGATACAGTAAGTGCTCAATAAAAGTTCTTCTACCCCCCCCCCCGCCAGCCCCCCCCCCCCCCCGCCTCCCCGCACCACACCTTCCTCAGCCGCCAGGACTAAGTGCAAAGAGGAAGCAGAACCAGACCCAGGAGGGAGAACGCCTCGCCGTCTCCAAGGTAACCTGAGTACAAGGCTGGGGGTGCCCACACATGCGCACACTCGACCTTCCTTCCCGTAACCTCCAGAAGCACGCAACCCGTAAAAAAAAAAAAAAAAGACTGCCAGAAGCTCAATGCGCATGTGTGGTTACACCAACACCCTGGCCGCCTCCGCCTTCTGTCAATCTGTCCGCCTAGCAATCTCTGCTCTATAAACACTGTCCGGAAATAGTGCCCATTTCTGGAAACGTGGCCCTCCTAGCCAATCTCTGCTAGGGGCTGTACGACGGGACCAGCGGGGACGCGCCGGCTCATTGGTTAGACTGGAGGCGTGGGCGGGGCCAAGGGTCGAGGTGCGGCCAGAGCAAGGAGGCGCGAAGCGGAGCAAATCTGCAGCCGCCGGGGGAGGCGTGGCCCCGGGGGCGGCCGGGAAGGCGGTGAGGGGGCGGGGCTCGAGGCCGGGGCGGGGCGACCGTAGTCCCGGAGCCCAGCGGTCGGCGGCCGGCGGCGGGAGAGTGCGGGCGAGGGGAGCGCGACACTCGCTGGTTGGGGAGATCGGCGCTCAGCCGGTAGGTGACTGGGCGGGACCGCGGAGACCGGAGCGGGGCGCCGAGGGAGCGGCGGGGATGAGTCGCCCCTCAGTCCGGGGCCGGGCCGCGGCCTGGCCCGCCGCCCGGAATGGTGGGGGTCGGCGGCGCGGCCGGTCAGATCCACTCGCGCGGGGGCCCTCGGCGGCGGGCCGCGAACGCTCGCTTCACACCACGCTGCCAGGGCCAAGGTCGCACGCCGTGCTCGCCTCGCACCCCCGCAGGCCGCACACGCGCCCAGAGCGCGTGAAGGGGCGCCCTGCTTCCCCTTCCCCAGCACCCCCTTTCCCCCGCGCTCAGCTGCCCCGCCGCCAAGCCCGCCCATCCTGCTCCTCTCCCTGGGTGCCCCCAGGGTGGGAACTCGCCTCGGCTCGGGACGGAAGGGACGGAAGGTGGCCGATGCACAAGCGCTCCGGGTCTGTGCGCCCTCCCACCTGCCCTGGCAGTGAAACCCTTGGCCTTCCCTTGGGAAGTTCTCTGGTCACACCCCGAGGCGGGGAGAAGGAGCAGAGCCTGCCCTTGGCACCCAGCGGGGCAGTGCTGGCCACTCTCAGCATCCTCTTTCTTACCCTGACCCTTCTGTAACCCTTCTGTCCGCTCCACTCAGGACTTGATCTGTGGGCTCCGGTATAATATTCCCATCTGGGAAGCCCACGGGGCACCAGGCAGAAAGAGGCCACTTGTACAGTGCGGACCCCCACCTGCGCAGAAGCCTCCTTGGTGATGGGTAACTTCAGAAAAAGCGTTTCCTTCCAAATTGGAGTTTTAAATGTTGCCTTCCGTCTTAAAAGGTGAACAGGGGAAGTAGTGTGGGGAGAAGAGGATGAATGGAGAAAATGTACAGAAATCAGTGGTGTAAGTGGCAGAATTATTTTTGTTCACTGGAGATAATGAACACCAGTGACTTGATTAAGGAATCTAAAAGCAAGTGAAATTGAATGATAAGTGGGGCCCAGTACAAAATAGCAGTCTGAAGTTCATTCCAGGAAAAATGTTGAAAACCCCTTGACTAGAAACATGGTCTGTCTGAAAGATTAGAGGGAGATAGTATCTTAACATTAGTGATGTGTTTTTTTTACTCTGTATCTTCATACCTGTAACCTCCTTTTTCCTTCAGACAGCTGCGGGGAGACATAAGACATTGTTGTCCTCTTTTAAAGGTGAGGTGCCTGAGGCAGGTGGGGGGGTTAGTATTCATCATAGCTAGAACTCAGGGTGAGGAGCCTGGGCCACTGGTGTCTTACCCAGGTTCCTTTCCCTGGACCAGGACCACATGATGGGACTTAGTTGCAAGAAGAAGGGAGAAGTTTGGTGTGGTATTTTTGCTCTCACCATGAGAGGACAGGTGCTTGTGCTTACAATGTATTTGGATTTACTCTTGGGTGTTTTTTTGTTTGTTTGTTTGTTTGTTTGAAGATTTTATTTATTTATTTGACCGAGAGAGACAGTGAGAGAGGGAACACAAGCAGGGGGAGTGGGAGAGGGAGAAGCAGGCTCCTGGCTGTGCAGGGAGCCTGATGCGGGGCTCGATCCCAGGACCCTGGGATCATGACCTGAGCCGAAGGCAGACACTTAACGACTGAGCCACCCCAGCACCCCTACTCTTGGGTGTTTTTTAAGTGATGTCAAAGTCAGTTTCTTGGGTGCAGTGATGCCAGACCTCTGACACCTTTAAAACATCCTCCTTTATTTTGAAGGGTGTGGTGAACTTCTCAGAAGGTCTCAAAAATAAAAGAGTCTCTGACTTTAATTTTAGAAATACGTACCCAGGTGTATGTTCCAGCCCTTTTGTAAAATAAGACCGCAATATGCTGCCAGGCTTTAGGTCACCTTCTGCCTGTTTTCAGATTATAAGGAGCAGTTCTAAAGGGGGTTTTTTGCCCCTGGTATTGTCTGTTAGGGTTTGTGGGAGCGGCACCACAGACAGAGACCCTGCCAAATGAGCCTTCATCTATTAAACAAAAATGTCTGGCTGGCCGTTTCGCCTCAACAGATGGAGGTTTGGTTCCTCATTTTGGTTCTCCTGTTGAACACTGACTCCTTTGTGATCTGCTTGGAGTGTTTGTATATCATTTAATGTTGAGAAGAAGCCTTGCCCTGATTGGTTGTCCAACTCCAGGCAACTGTTGTGATTTTTTTGGTTCATGGTAACAGTTCATCCTGGCCAAGGTCTGGTGAGAGAGCTCTGTAGAGATGGGAAAGGCAAAGCCTCATCCAGGCTTGTTTTCTTTGTTGTTGGCACCCTCTTAAGAGCGTTCTATCACTTTGGCCTGAGAAGTCACTTTGAATTTCCTATTTTTTTTCCTGTCTCAGTGGACAGCACATGAGCTTTTCTAACAGGTCTGCCTGCCTTGATGAAGAGCTGACAGATTCATATCGGTTGGCCTGACAGATGCTCTTTCTGGGAGGATAGTTAAGAAAATTGTAGAACCAAACTCAGTCCTAAATGAAAAGTATAAGTCAGCTTGATACTCGTATGGGCAGCATATTTGTACCAATGGCTTCCATCATCTCAAAGCTGTTTTTTTTTTTTCCTGGCAAAAGGTTAAAATGCAACTAAAATTCTGCTTTCGTGATTAATAAGTCACTACCGCAGTTGTGTCTGATGCTTCCTGTTTGCCCCATTTTAGTATTTCAGTTAAACTGGAAACATCTGAGCATTATGGGCACTTTTGATGGCACCGGTGTGAAATTGGGGGGAAGGGAGACAATTCCATGTCAGTGGCTTTGGGGAACTGTAAGGATAAGCCAGGCCGTCTGGCCTCTGCACACGACGGGAGGAAGGGAAAGGAGTGGGGGCTGAGCATCCTCAAGGGGTGGGATGAGCGCTTGAAGTGATGCACGTGTGAAGGCTTTGCATGTACTTGGTGATGCTGACTGAAATGTTGAAAGCAGATTAGAAATAGAAAGCTAAACTTAGGGCAAATTGGGTAGTAGAACATTTCAGTTGAGCTGAGTGAGACATTGAAGTATGTTGGGTATGGAGCCTTTAGTTCTAGGCTTGTCTTACTTACCCAAGTGATACTACAGAGAAAAGTCATTTTTCCTGAGTGGCCTGTGTGCCCTTCTTTGTATGAGTTTAAAACTCCTCTTCCTGACTTGCTGTTTTACGTCCTTTAACCCCTTATCCTCCTGATAGAAATCCCTTAAAATTATATGGCATCAAGCATAATGGTACTTTGTAGCCTTTTTTTTTTTTTGCTATTTTGTTACAACACTAGTGTAAAGAAAGGCAGGGCCAAAGATCAAGAACAGGAAGCCTCGTAAGGAGGAATAAAGTGGATGAGATTACTCAGGACGTCATTGTCATGCCCAGAATCTAAGCCCACATTTCTGGACCTCTAGTTCACTGCTTTGTCTACTAACCTACTCATGAAAGGATAAATTGGGCCCCCCGCCCAAAACATGCCAGTTTTGAATATAACTAAACCAGGCTGGTTGCTTTATTTATCTATTTATGCTCACAAGTATTAATATTAATAAGTATTGCTAACGATTATTAACTGGTGTTGGTTATTCATAATCACTTATTAATAAAAGGCTGAAAGATGAAGAGCACATCCTCCGGACGAGTCTGCTTATCTTCGTGTTACAGATGCAGAAATTAAGGCAGAGCGGTCAAGTGTTTGGACCGGAGCAATAGAGCAAGTCTGCGGTGTCTCCGGTATCAAATGTGGGGGTTTAGGCTGTCAAGTCAGACAGACCTGGGTCAGGTCCAGGTCTGCCACCGTCTGCCTGTGTGACTCAGGCAAATCACTTCACTTCCCTCGGCATCGGGTGCCTCATCTGTAAATGGGATCAGAAATACTTGATGGGGTTGTTTCGAGTAGAAAATGAGAGAATATATGTCAAGTGCTGAGCTCAGTGCCTGGCACATAATAAGCCACAGAACATGACGCCTATAAATGGTGGTGGTGGTGGTCATTCTAGTAATAGCAGTGGTCCTCGTTCCCTTTTTTCTGTAAGACAATGTCAGGAAGGGTCAGACTGCCTGACAGGGCAGAGTCATTTTCTCAGTAGGACCTCCGGGGGGGTGTTTCTTCTGTGTAGGGGTTTCGCTGTCACGTTCTTCCTGTCGTGTACTAAATACTGCCCTCACCACCCTCCGAAGGAGCCAACAGAGGCCCAGGCTGTGCCCGATCAGAGCTGGTGATCCTAAACCCAGGGCATCCTCGGCCCACCCAGGACTCTGAGCCAGAAGCTGGGCTGGGCCTTGCTAGGACTCCCTTCTGTGCCACCGCCCCCCCGCCCCATGTGGTGAAACGGGTCCCAGCTTTAGCTCTGGAGATGAAAAATGGGAAAATACTGTATAGAATATAAGTCAGCAAGGACTTGTTCTTTGTTTGAGGGACTCAGAGGGAGATTTTGGTTCCGTGGGGTAAGGTTCTCACCACTGCATGGCACCCCCAGCTCACCATCCTTTACTGCTTATAAATACATTTTTGTCAGCTTATTGCTACTCCCATATCTGGGGGTCCTGGACCTGTAGTCAGGGGCTTGCAGATCTTCCTTTAATCACCCAAGGAAAAAAAGTTTCATGCTACATTTTAAATTGCTTTTTCCTCTTCTTAATACGAAACAAAAATATAGGCTCCCACCAGGCTGACATTCCCTTTAAATAACATTTTGTTTTCTCTTGGGGAAGCTGTCTTCATGGCCAAAGAGTCATTTCTAAAGTGAACCTAGTTTTTAGAAAAAATAGATCACCGGATGTCAAGCCTCCTGTGGAGCTCAGTTCAGATGAAAATGAAACCAGCAGGCCTGAAGTGGCAGCTCCACACTTGACTTCAGGCTGGAGGTGAGAGGCAGAGTGTCTGGACCCGGCTCACTAACTGGTCAGCCTCACAGAGTGCATTTGATAGGGGCCTTAGTCATTTTCCAGGCAGCTTTACTTAGGTGAGCAGAGCACTTTCTCTAGAAGCTGAGTCACCCATGCAGGGGTGTAGGTGACAGGCAACTTATTCCCTAGCACAATGGCAGAGGAAGTCTTGAGCAGACCTCGTCAAGAAGCCCTCTGCCACGGGGCACCTGGCTGGCTCAGTCAGAAGAGCATGTGATTCTGGATCTGGGCGTCATGAGTTCGAGCCCCATGGTGGGCTTAGAGATTACTAAAAAAATAATAATAAATAAACTTAAAAAAAAAAAAAAAAAGAAGCCCTCTGCCAAGATCACTTTTATTTCAGCTGAAGGGCTTTGGAGGCAGGGATAAGGAAACAAATGGGAGGCTCCCCAGGTTTGCCAACCAACAGAGAGATGGATCCCCTGGCTAGGGGGGGTCATGTGAACAAGGCACAGAGCCCAGATCAGCGGTGTCACTGTGCTCCTGAGTCCAGCCACCTTGAGGGTGGAAAATGGCCAGCTTCCAGTGACAGTCAGCAAAGAAGCAGGAGGGGAGCTTTGGCTCCGGGGAGCTGGGAAACCCCTTGGCAAAGAGCAGAGAGAGCAAACTGTGCTTTGGTGTGAAAGACCTTTTGGGGAACCCTTTCCTACCTGTCTTTCTTTTTGCCACCTGAGTTGGAAGGCTCTGAAGAGTGCCTGTGATTGAAAAGGCTAGATTAAACCCTGGACATCAGGAAACTGTCATTTTACTGTCATTCCAAGCCTGCCACCACTTCAGTTGTCTACACAGCCAGGGCTGGTGTTTGGACTCAGAAAGAAGCAGCAGAGGAAAGTCCTGAGCCATCCCTGCCCCCCAGTTTCTGGTTGCTATGGCTTCTGCTCACCCTCTTCCCACTAAGGCCATGACCAGGCATCCACCAAGACAAAGAGTCTGTTCAAAACTCTCTGTTCTAGACCCGTGGAGTTGGTGTTGAGCTTGACAACTAATGGTCAGGGACATCTGTAGGCAATGTCCAGGGTTACCCACAAAGAGGGCTTGACTTTATTGAAGCCTCAGGAGAAGAACTAACATTGCCTTGCAAGTGGTCACAGGCTCCGCCTCAGCCCCATAGGCACACCCAATCAATCTGAACTAGCCAGCCATCATTTTAGGCAAGCATGGCTAAGTGACCTTTAGGCCTCAACCACTCTGTCAAGAAAGAGCTCTTAGAATTACAGCCTGGAAATGACCATTACCATTCACATTCTCCCCTATTTTACAGAAGAGAAAATGGTGGCCCAAGGAAGCTGAGTGAGTTGCCCAAGGCCACATGGCTAGTTAATGGCGGAATCTGAACTAAAGTCCAGGCTCTTTTCCCTGTGCTGTGCTGCCTCTGAACAAAGGAACTACTCCTGGAGTAGGAATTGGATTTTTTTAACTAGTTCCTCCTTTATTCCCCCACCTTGACCTGTCAGTCTTTCTGCAAGCTCTGCCAGACCTGGGAAGGGTGGGGCCAGAGCAGCTGCTCTGGGCCTAAGAAAAAGTAAACAGAAGGCTATTCACTTGACACTCTCTTATACCAGGAGTTTGTGTAACCAAAAGGAGGTCAAGGTTGATAAGAGAATACAATTCTGGGCAGGGCTACCTGGAAGTCTCAAAGGTTGCCTGCATCTTTAGGGCACCTTCCTACCTCCCCAAGCAGTGTCTTACCCAGAATGGGCATTCAGATGCTATTAATGATCGACCATGAGGGTACAAACCCACTGGGCACGAAGAAACTCTTCTGCATCTTTCCACTGTGAAGAAGGGACATGTTGCCCATGGCACGCAGGTGACCGGAAAAGCCAGAGTAGTCAGGGGTCATTCCAACTGGATTCATCCAGGAATTCTCAGTGAAGAAGCTCTTCCCTGTGGGCAAAGCATGATGTCATATCTGGACGGTGGCCCCTGTAAGTTCAAAGAGCTGTCGTATCTGAAATCACCACCCACCTTCTGCTGTCATTGACATTTCCTTTTACTTGGCCAGAATTATTCAATATTGGTCTACTGGTCAATACTAGGGATGACTCGGAGATTTAGGAGGAAAGGGGGCCTTAGCTAACCTCAAATGAGGATGCTATTACCAATTAAGATGAGAAATGGACTCCTTTGGCACAAGAAGTTAGTTGGATGAACCAGGCTTTTGAGTCTGTGCTCAGTAGTCCCAGCTTACTGTTGGGACTGTACTATTGGCAGATGCTGTACTTTGAGAGGCAGGAATAGCTTTCTAGAGATAAGTGTAAAAGGCGGAGATTTGTGTACCACCTCCCGTCGAGCATATATGTGCACTTTGGAGCCCAGACAGATATTGTCCAGCACAGAAGGGTCTTTTAAAGAATTGGAAATAATTGGGTCTCAAGGTCAGCATTTAAGAAAGGGGACAAGGGTGGCTCGGTAGCCAGTTTGCATGACACCTTCTTGCTAGGGTACAGTCAGAATACAGCCACCCCTGGTCACCAGGCTCTGCCCACTCCTGCTCGCCAGGTGAATGGACAGTCTGGACACTCAGATGCCAGACCAGCCAGGCTCTTAGAGCCAGGACACTAGTATACTCTTCAGGAGTGTACCAGTCATCCTTTCAGTGAGCCTTTGCCAGGAACGTCCTACGGCAGGCTCTGGCAGGTGCGAGAATATGAAAACGAGGATAGTGGGTATACTCCCCTCAAGGAGCTTACATGGCAGGGGGGAAGACAGACACTGCAGGTGTTAAATCGTGGTCCCCGACTGTGGGGGCTAGATAGGAGCCAGCGTGGTCTGCCTTGTCCAGCTTGACCCAGCACTGTCACACACACAGTTCCTCAGAGGGGAGGAGCCCCACCTCCCATTCTGCAGGTACCTGGGTGGGATCTGTCAGCTTGGTGGAAAAGGAGCTTGAGGACAATCTGGAAACTTCGGCAGTGTGGGAGGAAAGGAACGCAGTTGCAGAGGTGAAGGCGCTGTCAGGAGAAGTGTGTGCTCACACATATTTCAGAGCCGAAGCAGACAAGTAGCCAGCTATTAAATGTATGGCTGACTTAGCCTAGCCTTCCAGGCTGGAATAGGGAAGTCGGTGACACAATGACAAATCCCATGTGCTTGGCGCCACTCTGACACAGGTTTGTAGGCAGATGATTCAAAGGCTGGCCCATGACAGTGCTTCTTCGTAATTAAGTCCAGCATTCCAGAAGAGCCTCTCCAGGGTTGCAATGGTGACAGCCTTGTGAGGGCAAGGACCTTGTCTGTCTTGGTCACCATGGCATCTGCTGGGCAGCACAGCACCTGGAGCATGGGAATCCCTGGCTAAGGATTCGTGGTCCAGTGAAAGTACAAGACTGATATCCACATTCCTCCTTCTGGGCCCTGCTGGTCTGAAAGAGGCTGAAAGAGCCACAGGCTATGCATGGTTTCCCCTCCTTGACCAAGGAATATTCTGAGAGCCTCTGAATATTCCGTTATACCACAGGCCCCATGACTTTCTTCCCTTCCCAAAGGAGGACAAGAGTGTGACCCTGTAATATAAAGGGACATGTCAAAGTCACCTTTGCTGCTCAAGTCCTCAAGTTGTCATTCAGGCCAGTCTGTCAAAGGGTGTGTAGGGCAGCATCTGAAATGAGGCCATGGTCAGGGTTCCACCGCCAAAAAGCAGAGCTGGACCATATGCTTCCTTCCATTTACCCCCGTGCATTGGAAGTCTTCTGTGGAAAACCGGGTTGTTTGGGTTTCTTGTTTATTCTGAAGTTCCTCAAACTAGTTCCTCAATTTCAAAACCAGTCACCAGTGAGTACAATGACCTTGAAGCCTCCTCCCTCACAGGGAGGCTGAACCTGTCTTTCTCCATCTGCTCTGCATACAGGTAGACCTTGCTTAAAGCCAGGCCCACTTGGGAAAACAGAGTTACCAACCAAGAGGAGGGCAGGGGTTGTATTTCAGTGGGATTAACCATAGCCCAGGGAACTGCTCCTTGCTCAGAATCCAGTTCAGAAGGGTAAATAAGGAGAGCTGTTTTTCACAACCAAATGTTGCTTGCAATGATGACCTCAAGGCTTGACAAGATCCAGAAGTGCATTTTGACTCATCAAAAGAAAGCTGATTGTGTTCGGCATGATTTTAGTGTCCAGGGCAGTTTATCGCACTGTAATCTTTGGAGATGGATCATTACCAAATGGTATACACTGCAGCCCTGCTTAATCAAGATGTTTAGTGACACAAAATACCCCATGAAACACACTTGAAATTTTTTTCGACAGAACATACATTAAAAATTCCCTGCTGGTTATTGTGTAAAATGAGGCCTGCGTATGGTTGTTCTGGGTTTTTTTTTCCCTCCCTGCTACTCCCCGCCCCCCCATTCTCCTGCATACCAATTCCATAATTGTCTGTGTGGATCAATGATGCCCCAGTGGCATCTTCTGTATGCTATTGGCACTCCTCATGCAAAGGATTCAAAAGTTGAATTGAAAATGCCATTGTAACACTTTTCTTTTAAAGCTTACACAATGCCCTTTATCAGGGGCCTGGAGACAAAGTACTGACTATATTTGTGAGGATACTAGCTGATGCTCAAGGCTTTGCTATTAAACAAACAAAAACAACAAAAACCACAGTAAAATAGCCTGGAGCCAGACCTTCTAAAATGCATGGCACAGGGCGCCTAGGTGGCTCAGTCGTTAGGCATCTGCCTTCGGCTCAGGTCATGATCGAGGCCTGCTTCTCCCTCTCCCACTCCTGCTGCTTGTGTTCCTGCTCTCGCTATCTCTGTCTCTGTCAAATAAATAAATAAAATCTTAAAAAAAAATAAAAATAAAACGCATGGCACATTTGAAGTTTGTCATAGAATTGGTCCTTGCGATGGGCCCAAGTGTGCATGACCTGATACCCACGCTGGGCATGGGTAGACTAAGGAACATGGGCCTGCCACGTGTCCAGCTTAGTGTCTTTGCTTCCCATTGCCATTTTAAAGTTGCTTTTCTCCAGAACATAGGCTGGCTGCGTTTATGCTCCCTAATTGAGATGCCTCCTCCTGGGTCAGTCCCTGGGTTTCTCACTAACAAACCTTTAGCTTGTGGCAGCTTCTGCATTTGGGTCTCAATTCTTAAAGCTTTAGATCACATGAAAATAGAGTGTTATGGTTAAGAATATGTACTTTGACGTAAGAGCCCTGTGCACAAATCCGGCTTCTGCCGCTTCCTTGCAGAGTAGCATCAGACTAATTACTTGAGCTCCTGAGCCTCAGTTTCTTCCTCCATATAAAGGGAACAATATTAGTGCCCTGCTCACAGAGTTCCTGAGAGGGTCCAAGAAATAATGCATGCATTACCTAATATGTAGCAAACAATAATAGCTGCCATTATTTTTATTGTTATTGACACCGGCATGTAATTAACATGTATACATGTAGCAGCAGATTGTTGAAAACACCCAAAGATGTCCACAGGACAGCTAATTTCAACCTGAGCTGTCAAGGAATTCTGGGTCCTGGTTCCTCAGGCACCAGCAGCTCGTTCCTCAGTCCATTCGGAGCTGGGCACTGCCAGCAGAGGGAGAGGCTGGGCAGCACATGCAGAATGCACTTCAAAGGGGGCGCCTGGGTGGCTCAGTTGGTTAAGCGACTGCCTTCGGCTCGGGTCATGATCCTGGAGTCCCGGGATCGAGTCCCGCATCCGGCTCCCTGCTCAGCGGGGAGTCTGCTTCTCCCTCTCCCGCTCCCCCCTCTTGTGCTCTTTCTCTCTCTCACTCTCTCTCTCAAATAAATAAATAAAATCTTTAAAAAAAAAAAAAAGAATGCACTTCAAAGAACATCCCCCTCGTAGGCTGGCCTTGCCTTGCTGACTCCTTCTACCCTTCTGGTCTTGGGATTCTCCCCTCCTCCTTTGACAGCTTCTGTTCCAGACCTTCCTCCTGACACTAGCGCTGCTGGCTAGAGGCTCTGCGAGGTGGATTTCAGCTCTGCAGAGGCAAGGACTTTCAAACAACTGGTACTTCCAGTCCCGGAAAGGACCACTCATCTTGTATCAGCTTCTTTCTCATTGGAGGTTTTGCTAACGTTTACTAGAGCACCCACTGTGTTCCAGCCACAGTATTGCCCCTTTAAAGATTGCTTCTTGCATCTAGTTGTCCTGTAAAATCCTGTTGTTTCAGTTCGAGCATCCCTGTTTTACAGATGAGACATCTGAGTCTCAGAGTAAGTGATCTGCACCTGGTCACCCACCCGAGTGTTAGAGACTACAGTTCGAACTCAGACCTTTGGACTCCAAGGCCATCCTATTATGTAGCTGGGAGGCCATCCTCAGGATTAATAAGTGATATGTTGGAATAAGTGACCCCCAAAGGCCCTTTTGATCCCAAGATCATTTTGTGATTCCTTTATTTATCCAGCCGGCCATTCTCCCCAACTAGATTATAAGCACCTTGAAAACAAGGATAGCATCTTTCTAGCAAATAACTAATATAATGTTTGGGAACCACCTGTCCTGGACTGATCAGTGCTGCCTACTTTCCTGACACATAGAAACGAGAAAAGAGTGACCATGCAGAGAGTCACCCACAAATTCCGGTTCCAGGTATTTAGCTAGAATTTACCTATACAAGTGAATAAAGGGTTTTTTGGGTTTTGTTTTGTTTGTTTTTGCAGTAATACTTAGTGAAAAACTGGGAACAATTTGCAAGAGTACCCATAGAAGAATAGGTGAAGAAATGAGTACATTTATACCATGGAATCTTAAGGAGCCATTTAAAAAAATGCGAGAGAGCTACATACATTGAAGTGGGACAGTGTCCATAATCTACTGTGGGTTTTTTGTTGTTTTCTTAGGTCTTTTTAATTTTGTTTTTAGAGAGGGAGTGGAGGGGCGGGGCAGAGGGAGAGGGGAAGAGAATCTTCAGCAGACTCCACGCCCAGCATGGAGCCCGACTTGGGGCTCAGTCTCACAACCCTGAGATCACCACCTGAACTGAAATCAACAGTTGGACGCTTAACTGACTGAGCCACCCAGGCACCCTCCATAATCTGTCGTTAAGTGAAAGATATAACTGGTAGAATATTAGATATCTATAAGCCCATGTTTCTTTTAAAAATAGTCCCAAACTTTATATATGTATGCTAATGGAACTAGAAGGATTTACACCAAATTTAAGGGTTTCTTACATTGTAGGGAGGAGGGAATGGGGCAAAATTCTTTTTCTTTCTTTCTCTCTTTCTTTCTTTCTTTCTTTCTTTCTTTCTTTTTCTCTAAGCACTTTGTATGGTTGTAATTTTTACAGTGAACAAGTATTACTTTTGTAGTTGAAAACAAAATACAGATTTTTTTTAAAAAGGGTCAGATATTATGTAAAGAAGGTAGGAGAGATTCACTAGAACAGCATGCCTCCTTCAGGTTTCCCAGATTCAGACCAACCCTTACGTCCCACCCGTGACATAAGCAGGGAAGGAGGGGCTGGTGGCTTTGTCTCAGGGCCAGTTGCGCTGTGTGTCCCGCTCTCTATGGGCCACTGGTGCCCACAAGCATTTCTTACATCCCGCACTAGCGCAGGCCTTCACTACTGCTCACACTTGGCCTTGGTGACTATAAATAAAAGCAAGGAAGCCGTGGCCTTCAGAGTTGAGGACGGCTGCCAGGGCCATCTTTGAGCACCTTCCTACTTCTTGTTTCCCACAGCCCCCAGTGGGAAACAAGAAAGAGACAGAAACGAAAACCAAAACCAGGAGGGACGGGCTTGCCCATCTCCAGCCCCCTGTTTCAGTAGCATTCGCTGACCAGCCACAGAGATTCTGATGAGGTTGCCAGTGTGGGTGGTGTGGGTTGGGGTATTTATTATCACGTATTTATTAAGCCCCACTCACAAATGTGAACCAGATGCCTCTTCAGTTCTTATCCCATACCACAAGACCCTTTTCTAGTGATCGCTTGTTTTCGTTATGAAAGTAATACTCCCCAGAGAACATCTCTGGGGGGATATACAAGAAACCGGTAACCGGGATCCCCTCAGAGGGATGGGGCAAGGATGAGAAGGCCTTACACTTCACTGTATATCCTTTCTGTATTTTTTTAAACACTTGGAAACATTATCTGTTAAAAAATGAAAACAGACAAGTAATACAAGCTCTCTGAAAAAAACATGGAAAAATTAGAAAAGTATAAAAAAATATTAAAACACCAAGACTGAGCCATTGCTGCATGTCTGTGCTAGGAGTCTGCATTTTTATTTATTTTTGTTTTTGAAAATATTTTTTTAAAGATTTTATTTATTTGAGGGACGCCTGGGTGGCTCAGTCATTAAGCGTCCACCTTCGGCTCGGGTCATGATCCCAGGGTCCTGAGATCGAGCCCTGCATCGGGCTCCCTGCTCGGCGGGAAGTCTGCTTCTCCCTCTCCCACTCCCCCTGCTTGTGTTCCCTCTCTCGCTGTGTTTCTCTCTGTCAAATAAATAAATAAAAAATCTTAATTAAAAAAAAAGATTTTATTGGGCGCCTGGGTGGCTCAGATGGTTAAGCGTCTGCCTTCGGCTCAGGTCATGATCCCAGGGTTCTGGGATCGAGTCCCACATCGGGCTCCCGGCTCAGCGGGGAGCCTGCTTCTCCCTCTGACCCTCTCCCCTCTCATGCTGTTTCTCTCTCGCTCGCTCTCTAAAAAATAAATTAAAAAAAAAAATCTTTAAAAAAAAAGATTTTATTTATTTGAGAGAGAGGGAGAACGAGCAGGGAGAGGGGGAGGGACAGAGGGAGAGAGAGAGGCAGACTCCCCGCTGAGTGGGGAGCCCAACATGGGGCTCGATCCCCAAACCCTAAGATCATGACCTGACCCGAAGGCAGACGCTTACCCAACTGAGCCACCCTGGTGCCCCTTTTAAAATATTTCATTTATTTAGAGAGCATGCACACAGGGTTGGGGGCGGACAGAGGAGGAGGGAGAGGGACAAGCAGACTTGTGCTGAGCACTGAGCCTGATGTGGGCTCCATCCCACGACCCTGAGATCATGACCCCAGCTAAAACCAAGAGTCAGAAGCTTGGCCGACTGAGCCACCCTGGTGCCCCCTGGGTACATTTTTATAAAGGTTGATGTAGTATACAGACACAGGCTAGGTGGGATCATACTTCAGATAGAAATCTGAATCTTTTCTCTGTTAATATTGTGTCCCATCAGCATTTTTCCATATAGTTAAAAATTATTTTGTAAACATTGTTAATGGATGTACCATGATTTATTTAATAATTATCCTCCCCCTGTAATTAGACATTTTTGTTCCAGCTTTTACTATTGCAAAATATACTAAGCATCTCTGATGATGCATCTTTTTCCATAACTGTTTGCTGCATTACCTAGACACAGTTCTCTGAGTTGTACACACAAGAAATGGCGATCTCCTCTTGGTATAATGCTTTCTTGTTTCCAGAGTTCTTTCATCTGTGTTATTTCATTTGATGAGTAAGGGGAGTGATGGTATGATTAAGGGCCAGGGTGAGGGTGAGGAGAGTGAGGAGAGCCAGTCCCATAGGCAGTCAGAAAAGGAGGCGAGGGGCGCCTGTGTGGCTCAGTCGGTTAGGTGACTGCCTTCGGCTCAGGTCATGATCCTGGAGTCCCGGGATCGAGTCCCGCATCGGGCTCCCTGCTCGGCGGGGAGTCTGCTTCTCCCTCTGACCCTCCCCCCTTTCATGTGCTCTCTCTCTCAGTCTCTCTCTCTCAAATAAATAAATAAATCTTAAAAAAAAAAAAAAAGAAAAGGAGGCGACAGTGCGATGAAGCCATTAGGAGGGACTTCCTGGAGGCCTAAGCCCGAGCTCGGCCGGTGAAAGACAAGCAGGATGTGCAGGGTGCCCCCCACAAGACAAGGCACACACACAAACCTGTAGATTTGAGCAGCGAGTCAGTTGGGCATGGAGAGATCAGACTGACCACAGCCAAACCCTGTGTTTTTAGGGAAATAGTGGTTAGACAGATTATGGACCACAGAGTTGATATTGGGCCCATAAGCAGTGCAGAGCCAGCAGGTGTCTTTGAACTTGAGATTATCTTAAGGACATGGTGTTTTAAGATTAACTTGGGATGGGAGGGGGCCAGGGAGAAGCTGGAAGTGGGTGAGGCCTGTGCTAATAGAATAGACATGAGGTGATTGCCTTGAACATTTGAGGGGGCCCGTAGACAGCAGGGTCTCTGCACGTGTGGGGCTAGCCAACCTTGACGGGCGTGTGGTGGTGGCTGGAGGAGAGTCAGAAATTTTGTTCCGGACGTCTCATTTACCTAGCAGTTTGACCTGTGGAATTGGCGAGACTGAGTTTTTGTGGGCATGACAGGTTTTTATTTTAAAATTGATCTGTAAGATTTTAATGATTGAGGTGCACTTGAATTTCCTATCCTCCTTAATGCTAAATGCTGAGGCAGAAATTGCTCTCCTGGGAAGCAGGCCTCAAGCTGGCGTGCCAGGCAGGTTGAGATTCCTCCAGCCTTCACTCACTCAGAATGCTCCTTCCTCCTTCCTCCTTCCTCAAGTGTGTCTCTAGGTCCCAGTGCCCACTCAGCCTCTCCACCTGGGGGAAAAAATTAAGCAAGGCTCCCAGACGCCTGTAGCTTAGGTTATTGTCAGCCCATGCTGGGGAGGTGGGGTGAGAGTTCTATCCGAAGGGCACAGTTTACGTGTCAGTACCCACATCCACCGTCTGCCCCTACCCTGTTCCCTCTGGAACTCTGCCTCTGAATTCTACCCCTCTTGCTAAGAATTTAACCCCTGCATGACCTAAGCTTTGCCCACGAGCAACTTTGAACTGTTTGGGACTCTTCCTAGACTCACCTCTGTGCCTTAACTTTTGCCATTCCCTCCACCTAGAATACCTTCTCCTTTTTCTTGGGCTGTTTTTGCTCACCCCTTGAGACTTAGCCCAAGAAGCCTTTCCTGATACCCACCAGGCTGAGCTAGGTGTCCCTCCAAGCGTTCCCATTGTGTCTGCTGTGTTTCTGTGTCTGTTGCTGTGTGACCATACTGGATTGTAATTTTCTGACTACTTGTCTCTTTCCCTTAGTAGACTATGAGCTCCTCAAGGGGCTGGGTCTTCTTCCTCAGGGTACACCCAACACTCAGCACAGAGCCCAACTCCCAGCAGACCCAACCCATGTTCAAAGATTTCTGTATTATAAGACCCTGCAGTTCTGTTTGATGAGACACTCCAAAGCAGAGACCTCACTCATCCATAAAGCCCCAGCTTGCCACCAGCCTTTATTTTGAGGTGCTTTATTGCGTGCATATAAGTTATATTCTTTCATCTTAAATGTTTTGTCTGATATGAATATTACACATCTTTGGTTAGTATGGGTCTGGCATATCTCTTTTCATCCTTTATTTTCAGTCTTTCTATATAATTTTATTTTGTCTCTTTTAGTAAGCATCTACCTGGATCTTTTAAAATCCTATCTGTCTATCTTTTAACGGGTGGGCTTAATCTATTTGTGGTTAATGCTGCATTAATACTTCGACTTACTTATGCCACCTTCATTTCTGTTTTCATTTTATACTTAGTGTCCTTTTCCTTTGCTACTTTTTTCCTTGCCTTTTGTTAGAGTGATCAAGTTTTCTGTTTTTCTTTTTTTGCCCTTCTGGTTTTGAAACTCTGAATTGTATTTCTATTCTTTTTTTAAAAACATTTTATTTATTTTATTTGAGAGAGATAGCGTGCGAGTTCATGAGTGAGCAGGGGGAGGGGCAGAGGGAGAGGAAAAGAATCTCAAGCAGAGTCTGCGCCAAGCACAGAGGCCCGGAAGCGGGGCTCGATCCCACAACCCCTGAGATCATGACCTGAGCCAACACCAAGAGTTGGACACTCATCCAGCCAAGCCACCCAGGCACCCCTGCATTTCTATTCTTATGGTTAGTTACTCTTAAATTTTAACATACATACTAAATGATAATTTTTTCTAATGAAGTGTAAACACTTTTATATGTAAATTTCACCAAAAGGCAAGGCTCTTATTACTCTTTACCCATTGAACAACCCCCCCCCCCACCTTTCTTCCTTGCTAATGTTTCTAGAACTTAATGTTTTAGAGTGGCTTAAACTATTTTTTTTTTTTTTTACATCCAATGGTTAATTAAATTGACCCACATATCCTATGGATGCTTGGGCCTTCCATTGCTTCTTGCATCCCGCTTCTTCTCTGGCTTACTTTTCTGCTTGCCAGAGCACATCATCCTTCAGTGACTCTCCCAGCGAAGGTAGTGTCATCTTTCCTGGAATTCGTGTTTCTGTGTGTGCGCCTTATATGTGGGGGGGTTGTTGTTGGTTTAAGAAAATGGAATGACCTGTTGAAACTAATCAAGTTAAACATTCTAACATCCCAGGAACATGTGGTGGTATAACCCACCTAGAAGCCTGACCAGTTTATCACTGATTCGGCTTTTACCGGAGACCCCTCATTTTTGGTTCTTGTGCTTCCTGCCTACACAGACTAAGCAACTAATATGAACAGTGGGCAGATCCCATGGGCTTTTAAAATGGGAGCAGTAATAACCACATGGGTAATAATACTGCTCAGGTCCTTGATGTTCCAGGGGCCTCTGCCAACAAACTTTTATTCTAGAATGGAACTGGGAATCCTTGGGTCCCTGGGGAAAGGGCCAGGAAGCTTTAGCTCTAATCCCATGGTAGATGCTCTAGTTGTGTAAATTGGGCCTCATTTTTTTCTGCAGGCAACTTATCTCCTAGAGCCTTAGTTTTTTCATCTATAAATGGGAATAATACCACCCACCTTGCAAGGTTTCTTTGAGGTTCATCGAGGTGGATAAAGCACCTTGCATATGCCCAATACACAGAAGACGTTGAATGAATGATCCCGGTTAGTACAGGCTCTGGCACTTAGGGGACACTCACTGAACACTTGTGCAATGGATGCAGGAGCTTCGTTGAGGGGATAGGTTATAAAAGATAGATATTAATAAAGAAAGAAGGCATCCTCTACCAGGGCAACAGGGTGAGCAAAGGAAAAGAATCCGAGGCTTACCCGTTGCTGCTGTGCTCAGGCAAGTGAGAGGAGCAGACTGGCCAGAACAGAGGTGGGGGGGGGTGAGTTTAGGGAGAGCAGGCAGGGCAGAAAGGGGAGCCAGGACTGAGCGGGTATGAGGATCTCTGGATCTGCCGGCCCAGATGGCTGTTTTTGCCAGGCCAGCTCACTCTGCCTGGCACTTGACCTTGGTTCCCCTTCCTGCACAGCCCCTCATTCCTGATAGGCAGAAGCCAGCCCAGTGTGGCCTAGTGGCCAGGCAAGCTGAAGGCTTAAAAGAGGAAGCATCAGAATAAGATTGGTTTTCAACTAATATCTTATTAAGGAAGTTGAGTCATTCTACTTCTGCTATTTGTCCCCTCTGGGCATTCAGAGGAGGACAAGTTTTTACTTCCAGATGAAATAGTCATGAGAGGGATTTGCCCTGGTCTGCCCTGGTGCCTCAGTGGACATTTCCAAGATGACCCTGTAAAACAGAGATTTTTATTTGCCTTTTATATACAGAGACCCGAGGCTCAGCGTGTTAAATGCCTTCGCTACAACTGAACACCTTGTCTCTGTCCTGCCAACACCGAGAAGTCCCATTGTCTCAGTGATGGCATTCGTGAGGCAGGTGAAGGGCAAGAGAATGAGCTTTCATTCAGCATCTTCTGCGGACCAGGCAGACCGACTGCCTATTCAGTCCTCAGAACAAGTCGGAAGCAGCTGAGATAAGAATCTCAGTGGCCTGCTCGAGCTTGAGCATGCGGCTTGGAGACAGCCGCGTGTGGGTCCAGCCCCACCTCTGCAACTTGTAACTGTGTTGCTGGTCTGGCAGGCCCAGGCCTTCTCCGAGCCTCAGTCTTCACATCTGAAAATGAGGTCAATAATGGTAGGTGCTTAGTGAATATCGACAGTGATCATTCTGAATTGGTCATCCTGCCCTCAGATGATCCTGACAGATCGGTTACATTTGGGAAACTAGAAGGAACCTCACAAGATTTCCTAGGCCACTGGTTTTCAAGCTCTCTTCCTCAGAAGAGAAGACCTAGGATTCCACAGAAATCCCTGGTGGATGAAGGGAAGCTGAGTGCATGAGGCTCTTGCCCACCTTCTCTAGCAGATCAGCTGTTTCTCATGTGAGTTACATACCATTTGCGTGCTTCTAGCTCTTTTATATACTGGGCGTTGAGCTATGAGTTCATTTGACAAAAATGGTCCCACTGCTTTTTTTTAAAAAAGTTGCCAAGGCTAGAACCCCTCTCGTCTGGTTCCTAGTCTGGTGTTTTTACTGCACTTACTAAAAAAGGGAACTGAAATGTGAAGGTTATCATCACTGAAGATCAAAATAAAACATATTTTTGTACCTTCTAGTTAATCGGCAATTCATTTAGCCTAGATTCCAGTCCTGCCACAGAATCCTAGGAGCAGAAATTTTGCTGTCAGAGAAAACATTGCTATCATAGCTGTAAACAAGAACTGTCTGATTGAACTTCCTGAAGTGATGGAAACATTCTCTATCTGCACTGTCCAATATGGTAACTAGTGTAACTGAGGGACTGATTTTTAAATTTTATTTAATTTTAATTGACTTAAATAGCCACATGTGGCTAGTGGTGCCATATTGGACAGGACAGCCTTATAGTATAGACCAGGGATCAAATGGTAGTCTCTGACCCCTTGGCATCAGAATCACCCAGAGAACTTGTCAAAAATACAGATTCTGGGCCTAATGCCCAGCAAGTGTTTCAGTAGGTCTGGGGCAAGTGCATTTTAGAACTCGTCTGGTTATTCTGACTTGCAGTCAGGTAGGAAACTGCTACGTTATTGAGCTCTTCTTTGTCATGGAAGAGCGGTGCCAGAATCATGGACTTGATCTTCTAAAGAGACTACAGCAACTTTCTGGGGAATGTCAGACCCTTGGAAAATATGATGGAAGCTGTGGACCTCTTCCCTGTAAAAATACAAATTGTATATAATTTCTGTGGCTCACAGACCATCCTGAGGCTGTCCTTGAACCCACATTAAGAACTCCCTAACTTGGGGGCGCCTGGGTGGCTCAGTCGGTTAAGCATCTGACTCTTGATCTTGGCTCAGGTCTTTTTTTTTTTTTTTTTTTAAGATTTATTTATTTATTTATTTGAGACAGAACGAGAGAGAGAGCACATGAGAGGGGGGAGGGTCAGAGGCAGAAGCAGGCTCCCCGCCGAGCAGGGAGCCCGATGCGGGACTCGATCCAGGGACTCCAGGATCATGACCTGAGCCGAAGGCAGTCGCTTAACCAACTGAGTCACCCAGGCGCCCTTGGCTCAGGTCTTGATCTCAGGGTTGTGAATCAAGCCCCACATTGGGCTCCACGCTGGGCATGGAGCCTACTTAAAAAAAAGAAAAAAAAAAATTCCCCAACTTGGACAGAAGAGTTTTACTAGCTGGTAAGGGAGCCAAGTTTGTCTCAGGGCCCAGGAGCCTTGCCCACAGCAGGCATGTCCTACAGATATGCCCAAGGGTCGCTCTGGTACCGTCCCAGTCACTGCGACCACCAGACTTCTCCGGGGGGGGCGGTCATCGAGGCCCCATAGAAGACAGCAAGCAGTGCCCGTGCACCAGGCCCTAAAGGAATACTGAACCAATAGCACACCTTTTCTTTCCCCTTTGGTTTCTGTGGCCTTGTAGGTGAGCTCAGTGGGCTTGGCTATTACCAGTGCCCACATCCTCGGCTGTGACAGAGAGGAGCAGGATGCATTTGAGGCCGGAGTGGAGCTGGGGAGAGCGTCCAGACTGAGTAATGGATCAGGATTTTGACTTGCCTTCAAAGGCAGAGACGCAACTGGCTCAGTCTTCACTCCCCACAAGCTACAGAAGAAAGAAGGGGCAAAGCTGCAGGGCAGTTGTCTGGGGCAACAAGCCAGGGGCAAAGCCCAAGGCTAGGAAGGCCACCTGGCCAGCAGTCCCAGGCTTAATGCAGAACCCTATTTTTTGTAGGCCAGAACCCTTGTGGAAGTGGGGGAGGAGGGAGGGAGCAAACGTGTGTGAATGTGTAGGAGAGCTACTCTCAGGCCAGAGTATCCTGAGAATAGCTTCTTGAACTTAGAGGCTATCAGTGAGGGTCTGAGTCATGGTCATGTGGCACCAGAGAAGCCGTACAGCTCCCAGGCTGTGATTTTGTGCCCCTGGGAGGTGAGGGTCAGCCTGTTTTCCCGTGCCCTTCACAGGTTCAGCTGCCAGCTTCTGGGTTAGCCTCTCAACTGGCTGCTTGTTCCTCTCTCTGCCTGCCAGGCTGTTGGATGAGTCATCAGAGAACTGCAGAGGGGGCCCTTAGCCCTGCTGCCTCAGACTCAGCTTCCCTGGCACTGGGGAGCCCGGCATGCTCGTGGAGGGGGGATCAGGACCCCTGACCAGGGGCCCAGCTCACTGCCAAGGCAACAGGATGGCTCCTGGGGGCGAGGGGCAGCCTCCCAGCCTCTCTGGAGGGCTGTAGCTCAGGATGATCCATATCCGACAGAGACTGGCCCTGTGAACCGAAGCCCAGCTAGATCTCAAACAGCTGGGTGCCCTTGCAACAGCCTTGGCCTCATTTCTCTCACTCCAGATGGGACTTTCTCTTCATCCCTGGTGCTTGGGATCATCCTATCTCTGCAGGTCATCCTCTGACACCCCATTCAGCCAACATCGATCATCTCCTCTGTGCCCCACTGTGCTATACGCTGAGGGCACCACCCCCACCCTCAGGAGCCTTCTGACCAAACAGGGCTATGAGTTTCCCCCTTGTGTTTGCCTGGAGCCCAGGAGACTCCGGGAGGGGGTGGCACAGCCTGGAGCTAGGGGTTCTAGGTCCTGGGCCTGTGGTGCCACATAAGGCTGGGTGACCTTGGGCAAGTCTCTGCCTAATTAGCGTCAGTTTCTTCAAGTGAAAATGAAATTAAAGCACTACTGAGGTCCCTTTCGGCGCATCTTTAATAGTGTTAGGTTCCGAGGGCTTGCAGTTTGTTTTTAAGACCCCTTTTCCTCTAGCAAAGAGGCTGAGACAGGGTGCCCGGGTGGCGCAGTCGGTTACGCGGCCAAGTCTTGATTTCAGCTCAGGTCCTGATCTCAGGGTCCTGGGATCGAGCCCCATGTCTGGTTCCGCGGTCAGCGGGGAGTCTGCTTGAGGATTTTCTCTCTCCCTGTGCCCCTCCACCTCTCTCTCTCTCTTTTTCTCTCTAAAATAAATAAATAAATCTTAAAAAAAAAAAGAGGCTGAGACAGGTGGGCACTTGGAAGTCAGAACACCCCTTAGACTTTGCAAGGTCAACAGGTAACAATGAGGCCATCCGTGCCCCTCCCCAGCCTCCGGCATTCAGGGCCAAGCCCAGGCATCTGAGCTGAAAGCTGGAGCCGCTCTGAATTCAGAGTCAGCAGACCCTTGAAGGCAGAGATGAAAGGATCAAATTAGTAGCAACCAACAAGCCCATCTCACCCTCCCCCCACCCCGCCCTGAGTCGAGCCGGTTCCGTACTTCGTGGCTGTTGCAGTGAGGCAGACTCGGTAGGAAGAGAGCTTCAGCCTAGAGATGCCCAGGCCCCCACCGTCCCAGGTCAGCTTCTAGCCTCACAGGGCAAAGGACCAGTGGTGGAGAGGTTTGCCTTCACAATGCCCGCCTTTCTGCCCCAAGAGCAAATGGAGCTGGGTTCCAGGATGAGTGGACTGCCACCAGGGGAGACTGCATCTGTTAGCGACAGTTTTAGACCAGCCTGCCAGCAGGGAGCACTTATTAAAAACCTGTCTGGGGCGCCTGGGTGACTCAGTTGGTTAAGCGACTGCCTTCGGCTCAGGTCATGATCCTTGAGTCCCGGGATCGAGTCCCGCATTGGGCTCCCTGCTCAGCGGGGAGTCTGCTTCACCCTCTGACCCTTCCCTCTCTCATGCTCTATCTATCTCATTCTCTCAAATAAATAAATAAAATCTTAAAAAAAAAAAACCTGTCTGAATGCAGTGCCTTCTCAGGCTTGGTGGAAAGCAAGTCCCGACTTGGAGGGACCTGCGCTTTGGGAGCTCACAGGCCCAGTCTTTCAAAAGGTTCCCACAGGGTCGCGATCCCAGATCAGCGCAGATCACTTTCATGACAGTTCTAGTCTACGTGCTGTTTGCACAAGATTGTCTCAACACTGGGCTCACTCTCCCTTGGGGCTTCCGGGGAACGCACAGGCCTGCTGGAGATAGAACCCAGTGAGACGTGAAGCCCTGCGCTTTGTCTTCGGAGTCCTAGAGGTATAGATTGGTGTTGGGGGCGCTAATATAAATATTCCACTACTAATGTTGCCTGAAAGAAAACTGATACCTAGGAGAGGTTTTCAGCAATGAGTACGGACATTACAGAAAGAAGCATGTCAGTTCCTTCTGGAAGGCCACAGACAGATGCGTCCCGGGAAAAGAGCCAAGTGCTGGCGCTGCCTTTTGCAAGCTGATTTGTAGACTTTGTAAAATGGTGTGTGTGTGTGTGTGTGTGTGTGCGTAATGTATATATCCACACGTAAATCTGTGCATGCACACATACACGTATCTACCTCCTGCTAGGGAACAAAAACTTTATTTTCCCCATTTGGAGAAAAGCCATTGTGGCCGGTGTAGACATGTCCTCTAAGAAGGCAAGGTTTATGCAGAGTCAGTGAGGTGACTGGCGGTTTTGGAGTACGGAATCTACCACCACGTTCCGGGAGAGCAAAATTCAGCATAAAAAAAAAAAAAACAGAAAGAGATTCGGCCGTTATTTATAAAAGCAAGAAAGGACAAACCCACATGTTTGTGCCGTGGCCATGCTGGAGGAGTGGGCTGGAATCCTCCTCACTGGGCAGAATGGAAGGAGTCTGCTTGTGGGGGTGCGCTAGTAGGAGCCAGGGTGAGGGCTCATGCCACATGGAACAAGAAGGGTTGACTCCTTTGCCATTGGGGTGTTCGGAAGATAAATATATGAGGCAGAAAGAGGTCAAAAGCCTCTCTCCTGCTTTTCTTCTCTAACCCAGCCTGTTCTGCGTCTGGTCCCTCAGGGTGAGCGTGAGCCTGGGAGATGGCAGTGATGGAAATGGCCTGCCCGGGCGCCCCTGGTTCGGCAGCCGGGCAGCAGAAGGAGCTCGCCAAAGCCAAGGAGAAGACACAGGCAATGGGGAAGAAGCAAGGCCCCGTCAACAAGCTCGAGGCTGTGGAGAAGAGCCCCGTGTTCTGCGGGAAGTGGGACATCCTGAACGACGTGATCACCAAAGGCACTGCCAAGGAAGGCTCCGAGGGAGGACTGGCCGCCATCTCCATCATTGCCCAGGCCGAATGTAAGGGCCCGGGCTGGGGCTGGTGACAGAGGGCAGGCGGGCGGGCCTGCAGGTGGGCGCAGTCCTCGTGCCAGGGTGGCAGGGCACAGGGGAGGGAGGTCAGGGTTGACAGCGATCAGAGATTTTCACAAGACACAACTTGGGGGGTAAGCCAAGAATGAGTTGAAGTGGGAGCTGTCACCGTGCCGGGGGCTGGAACACATAAGGGAGGAGTGGTGCATAGAGGTTTTTGTCCATCATGAGCGGAGCAGGGGAGGAGAGCCAGGAGGCTTCACAGGTCCTGGGGCTCTTGGCAGGATCGTCAAGCAGGCCATCAGTCTTGTGCTGTGACCTTGGACAGCCTGAGCATCTCTGGAGAGGCCCCAGACAGGAAAGGCCAGGTCTCTTGGAAAGCCCCTCTGGGGCCTCTAGGCCCTTCCCCACCTTCTACGTTGAGGTGGCTCCACCCCAGAGAATGAGCACCTGCTCTTCGGCCTGCTGGGCCAGGCAAGGGGACATAGGCCAGTGCAGGGTGGGGCCTGTGTGGTCCTCTCTGCTTGCACTCACAATACTTCTAAATGACTCGGCATGGTGGCTGCCACCAGAGCCTGAGAAACTCCTGGGGGCCTGGCTGAGGCCAGAAGTCCTCCTCTCTCCCCCCTACCCTCCAAGGTTTCTTGGGATACAGGCTGGGGAGACAGGTGGCATTTTTCCACATGTCCACATCCTTCCCCTGTCTTCCACTCCCTTCTGGCTGGCTTTTGAGGAGAGATGAGAGAATACAAAGTAAAACAGTGGGTGACATGATGGTCCTAGTAGGCGCGTACAAAGTCATATAGAAGTACCCGACAGCTGGTATTTATTGAGCTGTTACTATGTGCCGGCTGCTTCATTGGGTGTGTTGGACGATGTCACTTAGGCAGCACGGTTAGTGAAGTGAGGTGGGCACCCTTCTGCCCCCGTTGTTGGCATTGCCCTCTGCTCTTGTTGAGCAGGAGGGTGGGGTGAGCGGGGCAGCGGCCCGAGAGGATGTCTCTGTCCTCAGTGCCCAGTCCTGTTCTTCCTCTCCTCCTTTCTGCTCGTCCAACCTCTTTTCCTTTACTCGCAAGGTGAGAACAGCCAAGAGTTCAGCCCCACCTTTTCAGAGCGGATCTTCATTGCTGGGTCCAAACACTACAGGTAAGAAGGCCAGGGACCTGCAACCGCGTCCTCCCTCCCCCGGCTGCTCGCCCCGGCCGCTCCCCAGTGACCCCTGGCTCCCTCCTCCAGCACCTGTGGCTCAGCTCTTGGAACCCGCCCAGGTTTTCCTGGCTGAACTGCTCTGTCAGCCAAAGAAGCTTTTCAAAAGCTTTTCACGGCGTGTGGATGACTGCCTCTGGGTCCCGTCAGCTTGACATTTTATTTTTATTCTCCTCAGAGTCCTTGCTGCTCCCCCTTGTTTCCCGTCAGTGGGGAGGGTGCTGTGAACAGGAGTCACTTTCCCAGTGGTGCGTGACCAGGAACGCAGGCGCCGAGGGGCCGCTGTAACTGTGGGAGAAACCCGCTGGTGTCTTTTCTCCTGCGAGACACGCCCAAGGAGGGATGAGGGTTTGGACACAGGAGGGGACCGACCGACAGATTCGCAGCTGGGTGGCCCCACGGAAAGGAAGCCAGAGTGAGGCTCGGTCTGTTCCCAGGCTCCCCATCCCCAAAGATGATTTTTTGGCCAACTGCAAGTTGAACCTGGAGACAGTTCCCTCCTCTACCAACAGGATGACTTTTTTATCATTGGGATTTGCAAAGTGCTAGTGATAAAAAAGGCTGGGGGAGGGCTGCTGCCCTTGAACCGAGAAATGCTCAGTGTCGAATCACATGCCTTACGCTGCCCCCGATGCCTTTTGGCCCAGGGTAGGGGGTCTCTCAGGGCCCATTTCTTTCAGCTGCCTGAGAGAAGCCCATAGGCCTTTAGCAGCCCCTAGGACTGCTGTGAATCTGCCTCCTTTGTTGGGGAGAAGAAGGTGAGGCCACTGGGGGGCAGCTGAGGCTGTGGTCCGTGGCACAGCTATTTGGCAGTGGCTTTTTCACACTCTTCTGTGGCCAATGCCTTAACACCAAGAGCCAGCTCGGATCCACAGGGTCCTGGGATCGAGTCCCGCATCAGGCTCCCTGCTCCTTGGGAGCCTGCTTCTCCCTCTGCCTCTCTCTCTCTCTCTCTCTGTCTCTCATGAATAAATAAATAAAATCTTTAAAAAAAAAAAAAAAGAAGAAGCATGAGGGGGGCGTGGGGGCGGAGGGAGAAGCAGACTCCCCGCTGAGCAGGGACCCCGGGATCGTGACCTGAGCCGAAGGCAGGTGCTTAACCGACTGAGCCACCCAGGGGCCCCAATGGTGTCTGTGTTTATGCAGCAGCTTACATTCCCGGAAACCAGGGATCTCCAGGAACCGTGGGGGTGGAGGTGCCCAGACTCAACTGTCCCTCATCCAGAGGCAACAGAAACAGACTCTTGTCAGAGCTGAGAGTGCCCGCTGCAGAGTGTGGCCCTCCAAGTCATATGCCGCCCCCGCACCTGGGGACCTCTCCAGGGACAGCCCACCCTGGAGAGTAGTGTGGGAACCTTGCGTCTGCCCATCCCCCCTGAAGAGCAGCGTGTGCCCCATCATGGTAGTAATAACTGCTGTCTGTCGGAAGCTTGCTTTGGGATCAGGCGCTGAGGTAGGCTTTTGAAATGAGCGGTTTCCTTTAAACCCCAGCTTCGTCTGCATGGCAGGAAATCCTACGCCCATTTTAGAAATGAGAAAACAGGTTCCTTGGGGTTGAGGACCCTTCCCACGTTTACACAAGCACTCACCAAGCTAGGATCTGACCTCGGGGGTCTCTACGAATCCAACCGCAGTTCCTGAGCCATCCACCCCCCACCCCCCGCTGCCTCACACTCAACCTGCGGATCTGTCCCTTTCGACAGCCAGTCCGAGAGCCTTGATCAGATCCCCAACAATGTGGCCCACGCAACGGAGGGCAAAATGGCCCGTGTGTGTTGGAAAGGGAAGCGCCGCAGCAAAGCCCAGAAGAAGCGCAAGAAGAAGAGCTCGAAGTCCCTGACGCAGGCCGGAGTGGCCTTGGCCAAACCCCTCCCCAGGACCCCGGAGCAGGAGAGCTGCACAGTCCCCGTGCAGGTAAGAGTCACCGCCACAGCCCAGACCCCAGGCTCCTGGGGCCTTCGGGATGCTGCCGGTGCCTTGGCCCTGGGCCCGGGTCCTAACACCTGCCTTCTTCTGCACAGGAAGATGAATCTCCACTAGGCCCCGCGTATGTTAGAAATGCCCTCCAGTTCACCAAGCCTCCAAAGGAGCCAGGCCTTGGCCGACTGTGTTTTAAGAAACTCGAGGAGGACCTGCGGCCGGCCCTGCCTCGCTCAGAACTCCACAAACTGATCAGCCCTTTGCAATGTCTAAATCATGTGTGGAAACTCCACCACCCGCAGGCCCTCGGCCCCCTACCCCAGCCCGTGCACCCCTTCCCCTACAGCAGGCTGCCCCATCCCTTCCCATTCCATCCTCTCCAGCCCTGGAAACCTCACCCCTTAGAGTCCTTCTTCCTAGACAAACTGACCGGTATAGAGAGCCAGCAGCCCCTGGCTGGCCCTTACCTGGGCAAACTGGTCTGTGGGGACAGTCAGAAGCCGGTGCCTGGCCCCCACCTGGAGCCTGGCTGCCCATCCCGTGGCCTGCGGGAGAAGTTTTCTGTGGAGGAGTACCTGGTGCACGCCCTGCAGGGCAGCGTGAGCTCCGGCCAGGCCCACAGCCTGGCCAGCCTGGCCAAGACCTGGTCGGCAGGGGGTTCGAAGCCCCGAAAGCCCAGCCCCGAGACTGAGGACAGCGAGGGGGTCCTGCTTACGGAGGTAAGCAAGCCCCCACACACCTGCGTGGGTGCCACCCACTCTGGGGCCGAGATTGGCAGCTGGCAGTCAGGTGGGACCTGCTGGGGGGGTTGGGCAGCAGCACTGGAAACCTGCCACACCCACTCTCCATTCCCCCCTTGGGGGCGGTGGTCTTTGCTCTTTATGGAAGTCACTCGTGCACATGAGAACACATCAGATAGTGGGAAAGTGCGTAGCTTTCTGAGAGCAGTACCCCCCACTCCACCTCCAGGTCACTCTTCAGGCTCTTTAGAGATTTCTGTTTTGAGTTCTTCTGGTTGATTAGCTCATTATTGCTATCGCTGCTGTGTATGCGTACACGTGTGCGTGCGTGTGTGTGTGTGTGTGTGTGTGTGTGTGTGTGATGAATGATGCATATTCTGAGAAACAGGAATTGGCACTCTCAACCACAGATGCTCACTCCCCACCCCTGCTATGAAAGACCAGGATTTTGCCCATCTGCACTACCCTCTGCTCTGCCTTCTTCCCCCCACCCCAGTTCTCTACTGGAGAGCTTTGTGACTCTAAGTCATTTTACCAGACTTAAATATCTGGGGTTTATTCCATCCATCGTTGACGCGATCCCTTGCCCCCTACCCCTCTTTGCGGTCCCTTCCCTTTGTTTTACTTTATAGCTCCTGAGCTGTATTTTCTCCTTGTCAAGGTTGTTGACAGTTCCATTTCTGTCCCACAACCACAAAGCCCGGGGAGAAGGATCTTTCATCACAAGGATCAACTAGACTTGGGCCACCCGCGAAGCTCTCCTTGGCCTTCACCTTATTCCTGTAACCCGCGCCGGTCCTGCCCCTCCAGAGCCCTGCCTCAGACCCGCTGGGGTCTTTGGTTATAAGGGCTCCACCCGAGCAGCCGGACAAGGACTGCCGCCCAGAGCGCCTTCCTCCCTCACGGTAACCTTTCGTCCCTCTGCTGCCCTGGCCACTGAAACGGGCCTCTCTTTCCTGCCAACCCCAGAAACTCAAGCCGGTGGATTATGAGTACCGAGAGGAGGTCCACTGGGCCGCGCGCCAGCCCTGCCTGGGCAGAGGCTCCTTTGGGGAGGTGCACAGGATGGAGGACAAGCAGACTGGCTTCCAATGTGCCGTCAAAAAGGTACGCCAAAAAGGAAAAGGGACGGCCAGGCTCTGAGGGCCGCAGAGGGAAGCCAGGCGGGTGGCCCTGGAGTATTCCCTCTGCTTTCTTTCAAGGACAATCCCAGGGCGGCCGTGGGTCTGACTTGTTAACGGAGCCTGGCTGTCGCTGGGCACCCTGGGGTCAGCTGGAACCGGAGGGGAGCAGTGTCAGTCACATGTCCCAGCCTGGGAGCCGCCGCATTTGGCATGCGTGTATGTCGGAGTGCGCAAGTGTGCACGCGTCCTGGGCCACTCCTGATGCCAGGGCCTTAGGGGCAAGTCCAAACCTGGAAGGCAGTTGGCTCATCGTGCTGAGCTGAAACCCCTAAACCCCATACAGTGGGAGTGCTCACACCTGGGCCAGAAGGTAATAACCAGAGCGGTAGCCGTACCTAGCAGGTGCCTCTGGGATGAGGCTGGGCCCTGAGGAGTCAGATCCGAGTTAGGTGCAGGTTCTGCCTCCTACTGGCAGGAGTAAGAGGTCCTGGGAGGTGGACATTATGAGGAAATGCGACTTACAGCAAGAGACCCAGGCTCGTCTGTCTCCAGAGTTCGGCTGTGAACCACTCTTTAGAAAGGGATGGGGGAGGAGGCTCGTGGTCCTAGGATGTGACGTGAGCAGAGGTGTGAATCACCTCTCCGGCTCCATTTCACCAGTGATAGACCTAGAGACCAGAGAGGGTCGTGTGCCTTGCCTAAAGCCACACAGCTAGGCCTGGAACTGAGGCCTCCTTCGGTCAGGTGGCCCTGTCCAGGGCCCAGCCGGCTCGTGCCCCATGCAGAGTTGTGGCTCTCAGCGGTGAGGACACACATCGGACGTGAATCACCTGGCTTCCTTGGCTCGTATGTGGGCTGGGATGCTCAAGTCTGAGAGTTTGGGCCGCCAGGTGACAGGCTGAGAGGGGACTATCCGTAGGTATTACCCCAAACTTCAGACATACTATGTCAAACAAGCAGGCTCCACCCCCGCCGCCTGCCCCCGGCCTGAGCCCGTGCTGGCAATGCTGGGCTCTTGCCCGCGTGGCTCATCCTCCTCCGCTGGAGGCCAGGGCTCCGTGCCTGACCTCCTCAGCCGCAGGTCCCCCCGCAGGCCATCGGAGAAGGCTCAGCTGTCCCTCCTGAGGGGTGGCTGGGAGGAGAGTGAGGGTGTGAAGTGTCTTGGAAACCCATGCCCAGTGCTGGGGAGAGCTTAGTCACTGGGCTGCTCAGCTGTTGCCCTGCTGAGGTTCTCGGAGTCCCAGGCAACAAGGTAAACAACCCTGATATAGTAGAAGAGGACAGATACTCCATTTCTCACCTCCCCCAGGCAGGCGGAAAAGCTCCAACCACAACGAATGGGCTCCCAAGCGCCAGAGCTGCTGCCTAGGCCCGCTGGAGCTGGCCGCTCTCAGAACCTGCGTGCCCCCCCCACCCAAGACTTCAAGTGGGATGGCTCGTTGGTGGCCCATCAGCTGCCAACAAGGCGGTCAGGGGGAGTCGGGCAGGCACAGGTGTCCTTTAGGATTTTCAGCCAGAAGATCTGAAAAAACGGTTCCCAGCTAAGAGGGGAGGGTTGGGGGAGGGAGCAGGGATTGGAGGTCAGGCTGCATGGGGTCGGAGCAAGTCTGAGCACCCTCCTGTGTTCCCTGAGGAGGACCCAGCACGTGGTACAACAGCACTTCCTTGATCCTCCTTCTAGAACATCAGTGGCCTCAGGTCAGATGCCGATTGGCCCTGAGTCCAGGGTTTAACGTAGGGGGTTTTGTTTTTTAAGGTTTTGTTTGATCTTTTAACTACAGGCTCATTAAAGGAATTCAGAGGATACCCCAAAACACAAAAGTCTCCTTGTTCCCCAGTCCATTCTCAGAGTACCTGCCCTTTGACTTTTTAGACTTGTTATATATATATACACACACATATATATATAAACTATATATATGTGCATATATGTATAAATAAACATGTGGTTTATTTTTAAAAGATTTTATTTGAGAGAGAGCACGAGCAGGGGGAGGGGCAGTGAGAGTGAGAGAAGCAGACCCAGGGAGCCCAACATGGGGCTCGATCCCAGGACCCTGAGATCATGACCTGAGCTGAAGGCAGCTGCCTAATTGACTGAGCCACCCAGGTGCCCCATAAACATGTAGTTTCTTTTATTAAAATGAGATTGTACTCTAGAAGCTGTGCCATGTTTTTCATGTAATAGTAGATCATGGACACATTTCCTTATTGGCACATATACATCTCTCTAGTGCTTTTTATCAGCCAATGTAGAAGTTCATATCCTAGTCAGTGGATGAATTTATAGATTGCACGAACTCCTGAAACTTTATTCTGTGTTGTAGTTGTATGTGGTGTGTATGTACACACACATTTTGGTTGGGAAGTCTGTATCATGTGTCAGATTTTCGGAGGGCCCTGTGGCCCAAAGAGGATTAAGAACCATTTATTTAAGAACATCTGGCCCGAGCATGGAGTTCTGGGAGCCTCCCTTTGACTCTGCCACTGATCTGGGTTGGTGTGGCCTTGGCCAAATCCAGCCAGCTGTTAACCAAGCACACTGTGCCAGGGGCTGGAGATAGTTGCAGAATCCACACACCAGCCCCAAAGGAGCTCGGGTTGTAAGGGGAGGTGGACATTTACGTAGAAGCAGCCATTAGCAAGGTACATGAGTGAGGGCAGCCTGGACACGTGTTGAGGAAGCAGAACTAGGACTGAGGGGAGAATATCTCCATGGTAAAGAGGAAATAAGGGGGGAGCCCTCTGTTCATTGGACTACCATGTGCCCAGTACTGTGTTAGTTACTTTCACATATTTTATGTTCCTGAGATCTTTAAAAGAATATACAGAATTGTGACTATCCCTTTTTTGACGGATGAAATAAAATGGATACAAATACTAAAGAGGGGAGAGTCTCAAGAAGGAAAAATCAAGGGCGCCTGGGTGGCTCAGTTGGTTAAGCGACTGCCTTCGGCTCAGGTCATGATCCCGGAGTCCCGGGATCGAGTCCCACATCGGGCTCCCTGCTCAGCGGGGAGTCTGCTTCTCCCTCTAACCCTACTCCCTCTTGCGCTCTCTCTCTCACTCTCTCTCTCTCAAATAAATAAATAAAATCTTTAAAAAAAAAAAAAAAAAGAAGGAAAAAATCAGCATGCAGGCAGTTAAGCCGAGGGAGGTGGCTTGTGGATTTGGCAGTTAGGGGATGGCTGATCACACTTCCCCGCCTCCGGGGTATGCTCGCTCCTGAATGGATGTGGGGCGGTGGGGGAGGGAAACCGTCCGGATATAAAAACTCAGACTCCTGGAAAGGCCTTCAGTGAGGCAGGGTAGCTGGTAGTTCTCCAGTCAGGCTTCCCCAACCAAAATCCCAGCTCTGATACTGCCAGTGACCTTGGGTAAGTTACTTGCCCAGACTTCAACTTCCTTGGCCTACAGGATGAGGACAATGCGAATGCGGCCCCACAGGCCGCTGTAAGATGCAAATACCGATGCTTACAAAGCGCTTAGAACCGTTCCGGCGTGTGTTAAGCCAGCAGTAAATACTAGTTTTGGGGTTTTTTTTAATTTATTTTAGAGAGTGTGCGCATGCACGCATGCACGTGTGGGGGGTGGGCAGGAGGAGAGGGCGAGAGAATGCCGAGCAGACTTCCCACTGAGCATGGAGCTCGGGGGCTCGATCCCACGACCCTGATGAGGACGCTGAAGTCCAGGGAGGAGCGGTGGGCCAGCTGCTGCCCTGGGCAGGAAGGCCATGTGCGTTCTCCTCACCCAGCTCCTTCGGGACTGCTCTTTCTGCTTGCTCTCCCGGGGGCTGGCACAGACTTCTAATGCACCTTGTGTTTTGAAGCGTCCCCTCTGACCCCCGTGTGTCTGGGTGAGAATTTTTTTTTAATTATTTTTTAAGATTTCCATTTTTAAGTAATCTCTATACCCAATGTAGGGCTCGAATTTACAACCCTGAGATTAAGAGTCACACGCTCTACCCACTGGGCCAGCCTGGCGCCCCTGGGTGAGAATGTTTTTAACATTGTTTTAGGGATTTCTTCATAGTTAAAGCAGAGGTTCTCATATGTTCTTCGCAGCCCTCAGTGTCTGTCAGTAATTTTTCATGGCACCCGAGGCCCAAAACAAGTACCTAAAAGTTCCGTTTACTGAGTAATTAGGTCACACAATAGTGTTTAGCCTAACAACGTAGTGATCATTTGAATAACAATGCGCATAAGTGGAAAGAAAATTTGTCTTCTGTTCTTAACCATAATCACTAATGGGATGTATGCCTTGTTGGGCACTGCACAATTCTCCAATTTTGAAATCCGACTGGACACCTTCACCTTCCTTTCCTGCTCCACATTATCCCCCCTAAAATAGTTATATCACAGCCGCCTCCAGAAACCCAGCTCCGTAAGGATCTGTGGAAAGACTGGAGCACGAGCTAATGCTGAAACCGAACTCTCTGGAGCTGGTACCTTGCATGATGTCCCACAGATAGCCATCACCACTGCTTCCCTCCAGCGCCCACACCTGCAGCGCCCAGCTGAGTCCTCTGGGGCACCCCAGAGTGCTTCGGCTGCAGCTCAGCTCAGGAGCCAGAGAGTTAAAGACATTGGCTAATCCAAGTCCTGTCGGCGAATTCCTTCCAGCTCAGGTTCAGAGCTGGAAACACTGACAAAGAGTCAAAGTTTATGCGAGTTGATTAACCAAACCAAATAGTCTGTAACCAGAAGACATTTTCCACTGATAGGCAAAAGTCCAAAAGCCCAAAAGCCCCACATCGGCAGAGCTCCTGCCAAGTCAGCGTGTCTCCGAGCAAAGCTCTGCCAGGTCCTGACTGATTTCTTCCAGGCTGGTTGGGTTGCCACTGGCGCCCCCTGGTGGTACCTCTCAAGGCTAACACGAGAACCAGCTGCAGCCAGAAAGGAGAACACGTCTCTGTTAGGAATTCTAAGTGTTTAATAAGCTGCTCTTATTTGAGCTGGAGGAAGTGGGCACCTAACATTTCCCAAGCACCCACAAGTTGCCAGGCCTGGTGCTGATTATCATCCCTCCAAGTCCTGTCACCACCATTTGCATATGGAAACAGAGCTTAGGGGAAGTGATCTACCTTTGGAAATGGCCAAGCCAGAGTCTTGGTCTAGGATGTTTGCATCCCAGGCCTATTTCTTCCCGCCATGCTATGCTGGTCCCTACACAAAGGAGTGTGTGGTCCCTTCGGGAGGGGCCTTGGCCAAGCCACTCCCCCTGAGAAGCCTCTCTTAGGCCCAGATCCTGGGGAAACAGCTGCAAACAGAATAAACAAGCATTGCTCCGTCTACATGGACATTTTCGTCCTCAGGGAAAAAGACAAATAATTCCGAGTTGAGAAAAGTGCTGAGAAGGGTGCTGACAGAGCCAGGATCTTAGCTGCATCGGCTCTGGCTGCAGATAAGATGGAAACCCAGCCTCTGGGGAATAGATGTGGATGTTGATAAACAAAAGGTCCCACGTCCTAGAAATGGCCCAGCCATTTTGGCCGGGGGGAGAAAAAGTGTGTTTGGCAGATTTGAGGGTGGGCAGCATGCCAGGGGCCTGGATAAGGGTAATAGTTTCTGTGTGATTCTAAGTGTTTCCACACACATCGGCAGTACAGAACTTTAACCATGTACTAGAAGTTGAACATGACCTCCCCCCCCAGGGTACACAGTTTAGTCTCTGAGGGTCCAGTAGGCCCATCACGGCCCTGCCTGGCCTCAGAATGGACATGGGGAGCATCAGCAGTCTCCGTGCAGGGAGCATCGAGGGTCCTGCCAGGATGCCAGGGAAGCAGCCTGGGCCCTCACCCTGACTCACGTGGGCCCTGCCAGGTGCGCATCGAAGTGTTTCGGGCAGAAGAGTTGATGGCATGTGCGGGATTGACCTCACCCAGGATCGTCCCTTTGTATGGAGCTGTGAAGGAGGGTCCTTGGGTCAACATCTTCATGGAACTGCTGGAAGGTAAGGAGTCAGGCGCCACTCTTTCCCCCTCACGGATCAGAGCCAAGACCTGGGGTTTTCCCCGAGTCTTGCCCAGGTTGACCTTGGTCCCCAGTTACTCCATTTTAACCTCTCGACCCTGTGACGCTGGCAGGAAAGGCCTACTTTCCAGCCACCTACCCTTTGAAGGCCTTTGGCCTTGGCCTGCCTGCAGGCCTGGAAATGCCCCATGTAAAGACTGGCCATTGGTCTCCTAGGTGGCTCACTGGGCCAGCTCATAAAGCAGAAGGGCTGTCTGCCGGAGGACCGGGCCCTTTACTACCTAGGCCAGGCTCTGGAAGGACTGGAATACCTCCACACCCGAAGGATTCTGCACGGAGATATCAAAGGTGAGGCTCACACCCCAACCGCCCTGGTCCCCAGTGGGCTCCTTCCTTACCTCATCCTGCCTGATGTCCTCCCAGATCTTTCTGGGCCTGCCTGGCCATCCCCCGTGGCAGGGCCTGAGTCAGGCTGACCAGGCTGTGCCGGTGGGAAGGGGGGGGGTGTTTCCCAAGCCCTCAGCCTGACACCATAGTTGCCAGTGGGCAGTGCTGCCCACACAGCGTCTACACACCGGCAACCACTGGGGGAGGGTGGGAGCGGCAGAGCTGAGTGGCAACGTCCCAGGAGGAAACTCTGTCCCTGTACCTCCGAGATTGGCCTGCTGCCTGCCTCTAGCCTGAACCGATGAGGCTCTCGTCTTCCTCATGACTAATGAAACCCACGGAGGGTCAGCCAGAAACTGCCTCACTGGAGGCCCAGACTGGGCTGGGGCCTGAAGTGACTCACCTGTTCCTCTTCTTCTCTGGGGTGGCCCGGCAGCTGACAATGTGCTCCTGTCCAGCGATGGGAGCCGTGCGGCCCTCTGTGACTTCGGCCATGCTGTGTGCCTTCAACCCGATGGCCTGGGCAAGTCACTGGTCACGGGTAAGCCCCGCCCCGCACTGCCCTCCCCAGGATGATCATCCCCAGCCTTGACTCAGCATTAGCCCCGTGTCTTCTCCCGGGCTTTCCGTAACAGCAGTCCAAGACGTGAGCACTTTTTGTCCACCATTATATTTCAGCCCTTCAACAACTCTAGAAAGCTTCTCTTACGCTTAAACACAGGAACAAGGATCAGATGCTCACGTTTCTGAGATTCCTGCTACACAGAAGAGGGAACAGAAAGGCTGACTGCCTTGTCCCGGGTCTTCTGCCGCGGAGCTCCCACGGCTCCAACCCTCTTGTGCAGCCTTGTCCGGGTAGCTGTGCTCCCAGCCTGTGGCCTCAGCCCTCCCAGGCCTCTGAGCACAGTTTCTGGAAGCACAACAGGAGGGCTGACCGAGGGGCCTAGGCTCTGTAGCTGGAGAAATGTTTGTTTTTAACTTAACAGTTTTCTGATTATTAAAATAGTCTACATCCATTATAAAATATTTGCCAACTACAGAGTTACGTGGTATAGAAGAAGAGGGGAAAAGGACCCTCCCCGCTTCTCTTGCCCAGAGAGACAATCATTAACGTTTTAAGTAATTCCTGCCACGTCGTCTTTTCTTTGTTTTTTTGTTTAACCCTGTACGTAGTTAAGGCGGATATAACCCAATTTTGTGCCCTGCTTTTTTCATTTATAGCATTAAGCATAAAATTATTTCTTCTTGACCAAAAGAAAAACAGTCTTTTAGAAGTGATTCTGTTACTAAAGACTGTGTTGGTAATTCTGAAGATGTAAACTGAAGACGGACACCTGCCCGTCCCTTTAAAATAACTACTGGGTTTTTTTCTTATTACAAGAATAATTTCTAAAATCTTTTGCAGAAAGTAGAACTGAGCAAAAATAAAAAATACAAATCACCAGGGTGGAGGGGGTGTGACTCTTCACATCTGGTATCGATCCTTCTAGTCTTCTATGCATTGAAGTTTGTTTTTTTTCTTCACTCACTAAAATTTCAGAAACATCAAACCATTAATTAGTCTCCTACAACCTACTTTTCAATGTTCAGGCCCCTCCCCATTTTTAAAAAGTATTCTAAGGATTGGGTCCAAAGGGCCGAGCCCCTATTTTGGGTGATACATTCTTTATACCAGTTCCCAGCAGAGCCCCTGATTTAGCTCGCCCCAGCAAGTTTGATCTGGAAGCTTCCTCTCTATTTGAGGTACTTTAACAGAGACAAATTCCAGGTATTTCAGGAACTGACTGGGGGCTGGGGGTGGGGGTTATTGCCAAGGCTCTTGCCCGTCAGAGTTCACAGTTGGCTTTCCGGTCTCACGCCCCCTTCTCAGGGGACTACATCCCCGGCACAGAGACCCACATGGCCCCAGAGGTGGTGATGGGCAAGCCCTGTGATGCCAAGGTGGACGTCTGGAGCAGCTGTTGCATGATGCTCCACATGCTCAATGGCTGCCACCCTTGGACCCAGTACTTCAGGGGGCCGCTCTGCCTCAAGGTCAGTGACAGCACCTGGGATGGCTAGGAGGGGGAGCCAGCAGGGCCTCGGGGCCCAGGCTGCAGGCTTGAAGTGACCCCCCATTTTGGCTGCTTTTCGGTGGCAGATGGGAACAGGAAGAGGCCTCATCATAACTGTGGGACCGTGACTAAAATACTTGCCACCCAAATCTACAGGCCCCAGGGGAGATCCTAAGGGAGGGATCTCCTTGAGCTCACGGCAGGTCAGGGCTCTCTTCCACTCATACCCTGTGCCACCTCCGCCTGCCTCCTGACAGGTTGAGCCTGGAGGTCCTGGGCACACCTTGCCACCTTGGCCGGTGTCTACCTGGCCCCTTTCTTCCCTTTCCTTGGAAAAGTCCCATCCCTCTCCAGTGTTTGTGGCCGACCGCAGCACGGCAGGGCAGGGGAAAGTGGGGAAGAGAAGAACAGAAAGCTGGGTGCTGGGGAATGAGGGGGGACAGGCCACACGTGTCACCTTCTGACCCACAGATCGCCAGCGAGCCTCCACCTGTGAGAGAGATCCCACCCTCCTGTGCCCCGCTCACTGCCCAGGCCATCCAGGAGGGGCTGAGGAAAGAGCCTGGCCGCCGTGCATCTGCGGTGGAACTGGGGGGAAAGGTCAGCCTGGCGCTGCAGCATGGTAAGAGCCCCCCACGGGCCGCAGGGGTGGGAGAGGCGACAGCATGGTGCAGTGGTCAAGGGCAAGGTACTCGACCTCTCAGAGCCTTGGTGTCCCCATCTAGAGCATAGCGATGAAACCCACCGTGGGCTTTGTACTGTGTCTCGAAGCTCAGTCGATGGGGGACAGGGACTACAACATTAAAGGGGGGCTCAAGGGGCGCCTGGGTGGCTCCGTCCTTAAGCGTCTGCCTTCGGCTCAGGTCATGATCCTGGGATCGAGCCCCGCATCGGGCTCCCTGCTCGGCGGGAAGCCGGCTTCTCCCTCTCCCACTACCCCTGCTTGTGTTCCCTCTCTGTCAAATAAATAAAATCGAAAATAAATAAATAAATAAAGGGGGGCTCAAGCTCATTAGTAATCAGCGAATGTGACATAAAGCCAGATAGCACTTATCAGCCACTAAGTGAGAAAAGGCAGAAAGTTAGTAACACTAAGTGGCAGGAGGATGTGGGGCAGCGGCCCTTAGCTCTGCTGGAGGGCAGCTCCCAGCGCCCACAGACACCTGCACACCTGTGGGAGGGGCGTAGGGTGCAGTGGCGCGTCTCTTCCCGGGACAGCGGACGGGCCAAAGACGGGTGGTGCTGGCTGTGTCCCATGGAGCACCAGACAGCGGGGCAGGCAAGTCAGTGTTCGCAAGGCAGCCCGGCCGGCTTTTCAAACCATAGTGCCGGGTAGATGGACAGAGCGAGGCCTAGAACACGATGCCTTTTTTGTAAATTAAATATTGATAAATAAAAACAGCACACACAGGCGCCTGGGTGGCTCAGTTGGTTAAGCGATTGCCTTCGGCTCAGGTCATGATCCTGGAGTCCCGGGATCGAGTCCCGCATCGGGCTCCCTGCTCGGCAGGGAGTCTGCTTCTCCCTCTGACCCTCCTCCCTCTCATGTTCTCTGTCTCTCATTCTCTCTCTCGCAAATAAATAAAATCTTTAAAAAATTAAAAAAAAAAAAACACACACTTTGCAAAAATATGATCGAACCCCAAGTGCCATGTCAAACACTAGAACGTCACCAAGAGGTGAGCAGGGGAAAGGCAGTGGTTATGGGAGTCAGAGGGGAATAAATAAAACAGGAGAGAGACCTTGCATGCCCCCCCAAACACAGATGAACTGACCCCACACTCCAGAGCATTGGCACCCTCGGGAAGCACTGACTGGGGGTGGGGGGGCTGGTAAGAGAGATGGCGGCGGGAGGTCAAGGAGGCCAGTTTACATGGGAACTCGAAGTTGCTATGACCTCAGGGCTGTTTTTAAATCTTCTCTTTACTAGCGACAGAATCTTTCCCTGGAGCCATTTCTGTCATTTTTAAATTTGCGATTGTTACCTAGAAGGAAGATGGAATAAACAGATACACCTTCGTGTTCCCATTGTAGAGGGCCATCTTCTGGAAGAGGCCTCCTCCAAGACCGCCCGGCGCCCTCCTAAATTGTGTCCCTTAGTGGGACAAGAGTCCTCCCTCACTGCTTGCTCCCAGCCCTCTGCTCAGCAAGGACCACGTGGCCTGGCCCAGAGGCTGGGGCCTGGTCCCCCTCACCGAGCGTGCTCTGTTTTGTAGTGGGCGGTCTGCGGAGCCCCTGGAGGGGAGAGTACAAAGAGCCAAGACAGCCGCCACCACACCCGGCCCAGGCACCGGCCAGCCAGGGCCACTCTCACCAGACCCTGCCTGTCCAGCCGAGGGAGCTCTCTCCTGGGGCCCCAGGGCCCCAGCCAGCTGCGGACACAACAGGCGGGGTCCCTCAGCTCCAACCTCCACTACCCCCAGAGCCCCCAGAGCGAAACAAGTCTCCAAGCCTGAACTGGGGCAAAGAGGAGTGTGGGCCGTGGGAGCCATTGCCTCTGTCCTCCCTGGACGCGGCCCCTGCCAAGAACCCTGGCTCGGCCGAGCGGAAGGCAACCGTCCCCGAGCAGGAGCTGCAGCAGCTGGAAATAGGTACGGGCAGCCCCGGCCGGGGCTCCTGGGGCCCTGGGCACCTGCACACAGCCCGGCCGCTCCCGCTCTTTCACGGCCATCCTCTGCCTCTCTCTGCAGAACTGTTTCTGAACAGCCTGTCCCAGCCCTTCTCGCTGGAGGAGCAGGAACAGATTCTCTCCTGCCTCAGCATCGACAGCCTCTCTCTGTCGGACGACAGTGAGAAGGTAAGCTGGTGAGCGGGCTGTGTGCACGTGGTGGTAAAGGCGGGCTGATGGGAGTCACCCCTTCCTTTCGGAAGGGCTCCCCACCAGGGCGGGGGCTGGTAGCCTCTCAGGAGGAGGCAATCCGTCTTCAGCACACCTGGAAATTGGGGAAGGGTTTGGCTACTAGGGATAGTGGGAAGAAGATGTGGGCTTGGGGCCCCCTAGAAATATTCCTCACCTCAGCCCCCTGCTTAGCCCCCAAAGTGCCCAGGAGGGCCACACTCCAGCCCAGGACGGGAGCAGTTCCTCACCCCAGGGGAGGGCCCCGTGCCCCAAATCCAGCCAAGGCCAGAGATGGCCCCCTGAGCCCAGGGGCCTGAGTCGCACCCACTCTCATTTCAGAACCCGTCAAAGGCGTCTCAGAGCTCGCGGGACACCCTGAGTTCCGGCGTGCATTCGTGGGGCAGCCAGGCAGAGGCTCACAGCTCCAGCTGGGACGTGGTGCTGGCCCGGGGCCGGCCCGCCGACACGCCGAGCTATTTCCACGGTACGGCCCAGCACTCGCCTGCTCAGCGGCCCCCACGGAACCTGATCCACCTGGAACTGGGGAGCCTGAGGCAGTCTAGGTCCCCCTTCCCCTGGTGGGGGGCCGGGGTGGCGGGGGAGGCACCTGGTGCCCAGACTGGAGCTCCCTGGCCCTTAAGTCGGTTCAGAGCGAAGGCCCTGATTGCCCAAGAGCCCTCCCTGGTGGGGCAGTAAAGGACCATTGCCCCTTGTGGGCTGCTGATGGAGTTCCAGAAGGCCCCTCGCTTGGGGCACAGAGCAATCTCTCCTGGCCTGGAGTCAAGAAATAATGTCTTCAGAAGGGAAAAGGAGGAACAAGATAAGAACTCAGCAACAAGTTTGCTGGGATCCTCCTCTGGGATTTCAGCTCCTAAGATGAGATGTTTTCCAACATGGCTGCATAGGTTGCATTGTGATTTTGATAGAACGAGGGTTTCATCGGCTCACTGTTCCCTGGCTCTTCCCAGCGCCAGTGTGACACATGGCCTCAAGCACCCATGGCCTGGCCGGCGGCCACTCCAACTCAAACAACATGACAGCCTGAGTTGTCCACAAGCTAATTTAAGAGTCTCAGTTTCCACTTCCGTTCTGCTTTGTGTGCAAGTTGGAATACTAGTTCCCCAAAAGAGCCGACCTTAGCTTTTTGCGTCGTGTAAGCTGAATTCTAGGGGTTGACAGAAAATGACCGGGAAGAGCCAGCAGGTGTTTGCCATTAGGGCCACTCCAGCCTAAGCATCATGTCAGCATCCTCACAGCTGTCCTGCGTCCCTCTGCATGGGGCTCCTTAGGGAGCCAGCGGCCACACCACTGACAGTCACCTCGCCTGCCTTCTAGGTGTGAAAATCCAGATACAGTCTCTCAATGGCGAACACCTGCACATCCGGGAGTTTCACCGGGTCAAGGTGGGGGACATCGCAACTGGCATCAGCAGCCAGGTAAGGGGGCAGGTATGCACTTACTTAGAGGCAGAGTCCCAGAAGCCAGTGTACCTGGCCCAGCCCTTCAGGAGGAAGGCTTCTCCTTCCTCAGGACCGACCCTTGGGCCAGGTGAGACTCTCCGAGTCCTCCAGGACTCAAGGCAAGGGTAGGCCTTCAGGACTGCCTGCTAGGCTGGAGGGAGACCTCAGCTTGGCACTTCTAGGCGGCCTCTGAGCCCCGTGCCGCAGTCTCAGGCCCGCTGGTTTGCTCTGCCCCCAGATCCCGGCCGCGGCCTTCAGCTTGGTGACCAAGGATGGGCAGCCCGTGCGCTATGACATGGAGGTGCCGGACTCGGGCATCGACCTGCAGTGCACCCTGGCCCCTGACGGCAGCTTTGCCTGGAGCTGGAGGGTCAAGCATGGCCAGCTGGAGAACAGGCCCTGAGCCAGCCTTCCACCACTGACTCCACTCTGCCAGAGGCGGCCTGCCTTCTCGGGGCTCGGTGCCACCCCTGGCACCCAGGCTCAGCCTGCTCCCAGGGGTCTGCCACCCCCTGGCTCAGCGGTGCGACTAGGGGCAGGCAGAATGCCTCCCAGGACGTCCCGTGTCCCGCCTGACCCCGCCGGGAGAGCACCCTGTGCCCACATGAGGAGGAGGAGGCAGGCAGGAGGCCTCTTCCCGTCCACGGGGAACGAACGGAAAGGGTCTTCTCTGCCCTGGTCCCCGCGAGCTGGCCTGACCTGTTTGGATCAGTAGCCCCTTGCTGGCCGGCAGGAGCGTAGCTTCCGGCCTGGGTCAGGGAGGGTGGGCGAGTCCCTCGGCCTCTGAGCAGGTGGACGGGTGTCGAGTGTCTGAGGACCCACGCCCAGGTCCGGTACAGGAGCGGGGCAGCAGCTATACCCACCCTTGGGTGAACGGGGAGCCCTCTGACCCCCTTGCGTGGCCATCGAAGCCCCTTTTTGATCTAGGAACTTTCCTGACAGAGTCAGGGAGGGAGCCACGCGTGACGCTGGGAAGTCTCCCTGGGAGTCCAGGGCACACCGTCAGGGCGTAGCAACACGGGTCTGGAGCTGGACTCAGCTTCCGCCAAGGACCACAGGTGTCTAAGGGAAATGGTTCTCAGTCCCCAAGCACGTGTCCCTTTGCTGCTGGCCACCAATCTTCCCCAGAGCAGCAGGCCCCGAGCCGCGGCTGCAGACCCAGAATGGCCCATGACTGCCTGGCCGTCAGCCCCCCCCCCGCCGTCTGTGGAAGGGAAGGGTGGCGGGAGCTGGCCCGACCGGAGCAGTCTGTGGCTGGGCTGTGATCCGGGTGCAAGAAAGCAGCGGGTGCAGGCGCTCCTGTCTCCCCCGGCCGCAACTTTAGGCATCGGGCACACCAGCTTCCTGAGACACAGCCCAGGCCTCACACTCTCACTGGCCCTGCCCTGCCCCTCGCCTCAGGGGGCACTGCCAACCGCACTTTGCACTCTGATGACCTCAAAGCACTTTCATGGCTGCCCTCCGGGAGGGCAGGTCAGTGGTCCTGCATGCGCATAAGCAGGCCAGGAGATGGGGTGTGAAGGCATTCAAGTCTTGACCTGTCTCCACGCGCATGACCCCTCAAACCTCCGCATTTCTTTAAGATGAGCCCCCTCCCACCATACCCCATTGCCCCTTCTTCTTCGATGGGGGGGCTGATCAGGGCCCATGTAGCATTAATCAACTGTGAATCCTTGTGTGGGGGCCTGCTAGCCTCCTCTCGGAGATGAGGGGTGTCCCCCTGAGAGTCCTCCTCGGGAGGAGCTAATCCCGGTGTCTTGCCAAGGTGGCCTCTGTCCAGCTATCCACATCGAGCCATTCTGCTCCCCAGGGAGAGACACACACACACACACACCCCAACCCCCAGCACGTGAAGAGGTTCAGCCTTGTACTGCAGAGTTCGGGTGGTACTCTTTGTAAGCAATAAAGTGTGGGGTGATGACAAATGTGTTAGGCCATGGCTGTCCCCACTCTCGCCTGCCTGCTTACAGAACCTCAGATCCTAACAGCTGCCTCCCTTTGCCTTCTTGGTGGGGTTTTCTCACAGCTGCCATTGATTTTGGGCAAGGACTGTTTCCACCCCTTGAGTGAGGTCACTTTTCCCACCAGCCCTCCCAGTGGGCGCTTCTAGTCCTACTTTTGGCCTATCCGTTCAGACCAGTTAAGCAAGATGCCCCACCCGGTGGCCATAGGGAAGTCCCTGGCCAAACACTGCAGGCTGAGGAGGAGAAGTCAATATGCCCCAGGCAGTGGCCTGACGTGGAGAGGTGGGGGCGCACCAGGAGCCCCGAACAAAGACTGCCCCACCCTCTCCTGTCCCTGAGGCCTGGCTTCCAGGGAACAGAACTGGGAGCAGGACTGAGTGAGCAGAGATGACTTTGCAGGAGTGGGTTCCTGGGCCTTTCCAGGACAGGGACCCACCTGAGAATGGATGCCACAGACACACAAGGGGCGGGGGCCTTGTCCCATCTGGCTCCACACCCCCTGAAGCCTTGCTCAAGTAGCTATGTGTGTGTGCACGGGCACACATGCAGACTTTGGGGTACAGGCCGCAGGTTCAGCAGCTTCCTGGAGGGGTCCTGCACCCCAGAAAGGGGCAGGTGCAAAGGCCATCTAAGCTTACCGGAGGTGGCTCCCTCTGGGCCTGCGGGGAAGAGTGCTCAGGGTGGCGCAGTCTCCGGAGGACACCCCCCAGCAGCCGCCCCGCCCACGCGCCGTGAATCCTGAGCGTTTTTCCGCCTCCATCCGTGGGGTCCGGGCAGGGACGTCACAGACGCGGCGACATCACAGGCGCAGTCGCCCCCAGCGTCTCCAGCGCCCCCCACAGCCCCCAGCCAAAGAGCGCACTGGAGGCGGAGGGGCAGCAGCGACCAGCCCGCTCCCCGCCTCCCCGACAGAGCCTCGGTCAGCATGGGGGTGACAGGTGGGAGCGGGCTGGCGCGCGGCGGGGCGGGGCGCCAAGGGATGGGCGGGGCCGGGCGGGGCGGGGAAATCAGCCCGGGGCCCCTCCCCCTGCTCCCGAAGCCCGGGGCGCCTGGAAGGAAGGTCGACCCCAGCCGACCGTCGCCTCGCCCCGAGACTACCGCGCCCAGCCTGGGCCCTGCGCGGTGCACAAGCTTGTGCGCACAGGCCCGAATGCACACCTTGGAGTAAAGGCTGCAGATTCAGCCAACTCTTGGAGGGGTTCTGGGCACACGGAAGGAACAGCAGCCTTGTGCTCAGGAAACGACTCATGAATTGTCCCAAACTGCTAATAACCCCAAAATCCAGTTCAGTTATTCCTGGTTGATGCCTGGAGCCCTTGCAGAGAGAAGCTGTCGGCTTCCACAACTACTTCCTGAGCGCCTCCTTTGTCCTTTGCACTCTGCTCTGTAGCGATGGCGAAAGCTGTTTGCCCCTTAGGTTTCCACTGAAATAGGGGCTTTCTTCTCGGGATCTTCTCTCCCAGGAGGACGTGGGCCAGCATTAAAAATATGCCAAGAACCAACAACCAGAGAACAGCTTTTCCCTTCCCCAAACTGACGCAGATACCTTAAATCACTCCTGTGACCTTTGTTGTACCCCCTTCAACTCTTACTCTTGTGCTAGGCCCTGAGTCTGATGAGTTAACAAAAAATTAAAATGTGGATAGGACAGCTAAGTGTGTCACAGAGAAGATGATACTGGAGAGGTGGGTTAGCCTGTCAGGGATGAGTAGGATTTTGCCAGAAGAAAGACTTCCTGGGTATCTGAAATAGCAGGTGCAAAGGGACTGAGGCACAAAAGGGCCTGCTATGCTCTGGGGGAGCTTGGGCTTGGAGCAAGGAGGGAGCTAGATACCAGGAGATGCAACAAGAGGGCAGAAGCCACTCTACAGTCTGGATGTGACCAGAGGCAGGTGTGATGCAGCAGGCTCACTCTGGAGTCATTATGTAGCCCAAGTTGGAGGCAATTTGGTTGTAGTGGTCCAGCTAGATGCCTAAAGAGATTTCAAACAACACAGTGGTTAGCATCTTGGGGTTCGGAGCCAGTCAGTCCTGGGTTCCAGTCATGGCACTTCTCTTAATGGATGTGTGACCTGTGCAGTTTCCTCATCTGTGAGAGCAGAGTCGTGACCACTTGGGCATAGGGTGGTGAAGAGGATGTAATGGGAAGCACTCAGCGTGGAGTGCCGGCAGGTGATCAGTCCTAGGTTTGTACTGATTTTGGTGTTGGGAGATGAAAAGTAGTGGGGGTGGAGAAAGGGACCTGCACGAGGTCAACATCAGAGGTAGGGAGGTCAGAAGCTGGGGAACTGAGAAGGGTCACAAGTAACCCAGGTTTCTAATTTGGGTGATAGAATGAAGGTTTATCAGGGAGGGGGAAATTACCAGGGCAGAGGGGGTGATCAAGACATGAGTGATTTGGAAGGAAGATGGATCAGACATGCAAACTCTGTTGGCTACACTAGAGTCTAGACATGGAGGGTGTGAACTTGAGGTGAAAAATGGAGGACAAGCCGCGTGGTTTGGCAGGGTGTTCATTTCTTTGCACAGACTTTTGCTGAGCATCCACCTTGTAGACTCTGTGTGCAGGGGATCAGAGATTCAAAGTGGGAAGCCCACACAGTCTGCCCACCTCGAATTAAGGGTTAGCAAGAGTCCTGTGCTCAGAGGTCTGCAGGGATTGGGCTGGGGCAACTGGAGGAGATGCCACAGGGTAGAATCCTGAAGGTCTCCAGGAAGAAGTAAGCACTGAGCATCATCACAATAGAAAACAAGGACATTTCAGAGATAGGAGACATCTAAGGCTCTGACAAGGGAGAGATCCCCTTAGGGATAAATGTGCAATCAGTGACTGGAGTTTGAGTCTAGAGCTCAGGAGAAGTGGGAATAGGAAATAGAGATTGGAGGATCTTCTATGGTCCCAGCCACAGGCTTGGAAACCCCAAGAGGGCAGAAACTGTGTGTTCATCACTGTGTCCCCTAGAACAATGCCTGGCCCTTAGCCAGGGGTTCAACATTGAATTTTATCAAAGAAATATATGCATATGATTAAATAGCTCTGAAGAGCTTCTTCAGTGATGAAAAGCATCTCCTATAGCACACCCCCAGTCTCACTCCTCAGAGCAGCCACACTGTTCCATTAGAACTATTTTTCTGCCTAATTACCTTCTTATCTTTCTACAAGCCCACGGACTCTTTCTTGGTTTATCAGTTTTAGACATTATCACCTTCCTGCTCTAATGGATCCACCCTCCCCCATCCTCCCAACATCATTTTTAGATCTGCTGATGCCTTTGTAAGTTTAATATACTTATGTCTTTATTTTTCATCACTTTAGATAATATCTTTTGATACCACACATAGTAAGATGAAGTTTTTAGTGCCCCTACTCTTCCCTTCAGCTTTCTTCCCTCCCTCCCACCTCCCAACAATGCTAACTTGTATTTTTATTTTTTAAATATCAAGGTTGGTAACATTTACATTGTCCTATAGCCACAAATATATTTTCCAATTTTTATTTATATGTTGATTCTGAAAGTTGAAAACTGGACTGACATTATTGTGACTCATAACTACTGTTCACTGCAGAACCAAGAAATGTACCACAGTTACCTTTTCTTTCTCATACAGCTTTTTGTTTTTCCTGGAGTTTCTAGTTGCCTTTTCCTTATATTCTTTGGTTTTATCATAGTCTTAGTTTTCATCAACCTCTACATCTAATCAACTATTCTATCAGATTTTCTTTATTTCAGAAATCTACTGCCCAGAACCCTTCATCTTCTTGCCTCTATACAGTTAAAATCCTGGGACTTAGCTGCTTTCCTGAGGTGGACTGCTATTTCCTTCCTGACTCTCTTGTTTTACACCTTTATTTTGTTTTAGCACATCCTCAAATAACTTCCTTTAAAAAAGAGGAAGTAAATTTCCTGAGTCCTTCCATGTCTGAAATGATAGTTTGGCTGGATATAAACCTACAGGTTAAAAAACATTTTCCTCAGAATTTTAAAGGCAGCCATTGTTGCTAACACTGCTGCCAGTATAATCGATTCCCCTCCCCTTGTAGGTGACTGGTTTTTCCACTTTAGAAGCATTTAAGAATTCTTTGTTCCTGGTGCAATGAACTTTTACAGCAAGGTTATTTTGACATCTGTAGTGTGGGGCTTTCGGTGAACACTTTTAAGCCAATAACATCATCATTCAGCTCATGAAAATTTTTCTCGTTCCTTTTCCATGTTCTAGATCCCCTTTCTATAGGCCAGAACTGGACTGCCTCTTGATCATTTTCTCTCACATTGTCTTGATATTTTGGTTCTGCTTTCTGGGAGGATTTTCGTTTTATTTTCCAAGCCTTTTTGCCAAAAGTTCTTTCTTTTCTTAATTTTTTAAAGAGCATCCTGTTCTTGCTTTTTGGATGCAATATATAGTTGAATATCTACATCTCGGAATCTCAAGATTTTAGAGTATTTTTAAAGCTCCTTTCTGTTTCCCAAATAACCTCTGGTATTCTAGAGTCATCTTTTCTCTTGGTCTGTAAACTGCAGGTGGGTAGTTTCCTCAAATGTCTAGTCATGCTAGGCTATTCATGTTTAAGAGTGAAATCATAAAAAGCTGACTGGGAATCTGTGACTGCAGGACTGATTCCCTGGCAGATGTCACTTTAGGATGATCAGGCAGGAAACATATCTCTGTCTGGTTCAAGAAGATCAACAAAATTGACAAATCTCTAGCCAAACTGAACAGGACAAAAAGAAAAAAGACAAAAATTACCAATATGAGAAATGGAAGAGGTGGCATCACTACAGAATCTACAGATATGAAAAGGATAATAAAGAATATTATGAACACCTTATGCCAATAAATTTGCTAACTTAGATAAAATGGACAAGGAAACTCCAGGCCCAGGTTCACATGCTTCACCTGGGAATTCTGCCAAACATAAGGAAGAAATTATACCAATTTTATGCAAACTCAGAAAACTGAAGAGAGAATACTTCCCAACTCATTCTATGAGGCCAACATTATTCTAATATCAAAACCTGACAAAGACAATGTAAGAAAATTATACACCAATACACTTTATGAACCTCATGTAAGATTTCTTTCAAAGAGTTAGCAAATCAAATTCAACAATGTGTAAAATGATAATACATTATGACCAGATGAGATTTATCTCAGGGAAGTAAGATTGATTTTAACATTCAAAAATTAATTTATTTCACCATAAACAGAATATAAGAGAATTGTTAACAGAATAATATATAACATTGTTCATGTTATACATAACATATATTAACAGAATATTAAAAAAAAAAAAACAGGGGCACCTGGCTGGCTCAGTCAGAAGAGCATACGACTCTTGATCTCAGGGTCATGAGTTCTAGCCCCACGTTGGGTGTAGAGATTCCTAAAAAATAAAAGAATATAAAAGAAAAGCAATATAATCATCTCAACTAATGCAGAAAAAGCATCAGACAAAATCTAACATCTCTTCCTAACTAAAAACTAAGCGAACTAAGGGGCACCTGGGTGGCTCAGTTGGTTAAGTGTCCGACTCAATTTCAGCTCAGGTTATGATCTCAGGGTTGTAGGATCGAGCACCATGTTGGGCTCCACACTGAGCGTAGAGTCTGCTTAGGATTCTCTCCCTCCTTCTGTCCCTCCCCCGCCTTGTGCACATACATGTGCTCTCTCTGTAAAAAAATAATCTGTAAAAACTGAGTGAACTAGGAAAGTAACTTTCCTCAACGTGATAAAGGTCATCTATGAGGAAAAACTACAGCTAACATCATACTTAATGGCGAAATACTGAATGCTTCCTCCCTAAGGTCAGGAACAAAGCAAGGATGTCTACTCTCAGTTCTATTCAGCATTGTATTGGACATTGTTCTCAGTAAAGCAGAAAAAGGAAATAAGAGACATCCAGTTTGGAAAGGAAGAAGTAAAACTGTCTTGAGTCACACACATACTTTTTTAAAATAGTTTAAGTAATCTCTACACCCAACATGGGGCTTGAACCCCACGACCCCAAGATCAAGAGTCACGTGCTCTACCGACTGAGTCATCCAGGCGCCCCTAGTCACACCATCATTGTTTATGTAGAGAACCTTATGGAATCTACAAACAAAACAAAAAACTAGAATTGATAGGATTTTAGGATGGTTACAGGATATACATTTCTATACACTAGCAACCAGCAGTTGGAAATTGAAATTATTTCACATATTATAGAATGTCACCTGAAAAAAAAAAAAAAGAATGTCACCTGAATCCCTAATAGAACATTCCCAAGTTGGGCACAGAGGTCCCAAGTTGAGTCAAACTCAGACTTTTGCTTCCAACCCCCAGTGCCACTATGAGGTTCACACCATAACACTTTCTCTTCCTATCCACACCCTGTTGCTGTTCATGGAAGGGTCTAGGCTATGGGTGTTGATTAGATTGTCTAGGGAGATTTTGCAAAGCAAGCAAAGGAAGGCTCTGAGGCAAGAGGCCTGGATAAAAGCAGCACTGGGGGTAACTGGAGTTGGAAATGAAGAGAGACATGAAGGAAGCCAACGGAACATGGCAGTCAAGTTGGTGGAAGATTCCAGAGACCACCAAGCTAGCTCTTGGGAGCCTGTCCATGGTGGTGCCCTCCCAGCCCGGCCATGTGGCTGATCCAAGATGCCCAGGCCCAAGAGGAACATGGATGTGCCCAAATCCCAGATGCAGAAACAGCCTCTACATCTCTAGAAAGAGGCCATGGCACACTCTGATCCTTTGGATATAATCCTGGGAGCAATTCTTAGCCAGAGCCAAGGCCATCATTTCCTGCCACACTCTAGGTTCAGGGGGATCTGGCTTTCCCACTGCCATGATGGCTCCACCATCAATCCCCATCTACGACCCTGGGGAACAGAGAATGGGACAGCCTGGTGCCCCTACCGCCCAGAGGATGAAAAAGAAGCTTCTTCAGTAAAAGATACAAGCTTCCAGGGAGGTGACTGGGGCGGGAAAACCTTCCCCAAGGCGTTGCTCAGTCCCTTCTGCAGAAGGTGATGGGAACTCTGCTGTCAGCATCCCCGCAGATCAAATGCCTGGGTGGGTGACCCAGGACGTGAGGGAGTGAGAAGCCTGGAGGAGAGGAGGTGCTTCAGGGCAGGAGGGGCCAGGATTAGGGTGAGTGCCAGATCTGAAGCCTGGCCAGAGAAGAGTGGAGAAAGGGGGCAGAGGAGCAGGAATGGAAGGTTCTCTAGGGGTCCCAACACAGTTACAGACCCCTGGGTAGGATAGCATGCAGGACCGGGGAGTTAAGGGTTTTTCTTTAGTCAAACCTGCATTCAGTTCCTGATGTCGGCAACCATCAGCTGAGGGACCTTGGGCAAATGAAGCTTTTCTCATTTTTTGTGTTGAATCAATGAGATAAAGCACAGAAAGCACCCAACATGATGCCTGGCTTAGTAGCACTCAGTAAATTGCAGTGAAGCCTGTTAGCATCCATCCCCGTGGAGGATGGTGATGGATTGGGGAGAGCCAAAGGAAAGGCAAATTCGAGCATGGAGGGGAGCAGATATGGAGCGCAGAGCTGGTGACACTGGAGAGAGGAGGGAGCCGAGGGGCAGGACGGGAGAGGGGAGGGTGAATGAGCTGAGATGCAGGACAGGGAGGGAGGGAGGGGGTAGCTGGAGCAGCACCACCTGCCGGGGCTCCAGAACCCTCCACGGAGGTCCCCATCTGCAGCTCCCCTGCCCTCACCTCCTTCTCCCTGCCAGGTGCCAATGGATTTCCCTGCTGTGGCAAGGAGTCAGTGGACATTGTGGAGACACAGTGAGAGCCAGTTCCCCATCCTCCAGGACCACCAACCCTTACCCCCTGCCACCACTGCCAAGTTCTCATACACCCCCCAACCTGGGATCTCCCTCCATTTTGCTTCTTTCCAAAATCTCCCCAAGGGCAGTGTTGTGGGCGGGGTGGGGGGAAGGATTCCTACCACCCGCCTTCTACTTCTACCTCCAGCCCCTGACATTAGTGAAGGACTGAGGGGTGGCGGGGTGCACTCAGAGACATGAATGGGAACTGAGCCCTTCTAGCTGCCTTGCTCGGGCACAGAGCGACCGAGGTGGAGGCGGGGGGCAGATGCCTGAGGAAGGACAGGGAGTCGCAGTGGCTGAGCACTGAGGGTAAGGGCCCAGATGGCAGCAAAGTGCCAACAAGAACTGACAGGACCCTCCACACACACCCCTGCCTTTCAGATCTGCCAAGCTGGGGTTGGGCAGGTCAGGAGGAGGGATTTTGCCCTGGGCTTCTCCCTCTGTGCAGAGCCAACTTCTGGGCACTCGTTCTCCAAGTGAGCTGCATTGGCTCATTGATTAGAATGAAGAATCCTGGGCCTTACCTCCAACTAACGGATCCCTCTTTGGGGTAGGGGGCAACTTGGCAAGCTCTCCAGGCACCTCCTAAACTCACTAAAGATTGGAAATGCTGCTCCAGAATTCTTGGTGGATGCAGGGACAGCGAGGGGAGTGGATTGGCCGGGGGCGTCTTGCCGGCCCCTGTCCAAGGGAGGGAATCTTGAGGCCCCAGAGACCTCCATTCCCCCTGAAAGCCACCCCACCCACTCCCTGGAGGCCTTTCATCCATTCTGTCCCCTTTTGTCATAGGAGTGGCCTAAGCCAACACCAGCTGGTACCAGAGGAAGATGAGATCGAGGTAACAGTGGGCAGGGGCACCTCTTCGGGGGAGGTGGTAGGTAGGGGGCAGGATTCCTTAAGGCCTGTCTTCCTTAAATCCTTGACAATCCTGGGAGCCTGCACCCGGCCAGTGCTGGGGTGCTCATGGACACCCATGCTCACCCCCGCCTCACACTGCCTCCCTGCCCCCAGCAGGTCTCTGCCAAGAGGCAAGAGGAGGGGACAAAGGCAGGAGAGTGGGATGGAGAATTGGCCCCAGAAGGACCTCAGGGGCCAGGGGCCTCCTCAGCGTCAGTTGAAACTTTCCAGCTGAAGAAAGAATTGCTAGAACTGGAGCCCCCACACAAAGTGGACCTGGTCCTGGAGCCAGAACTGGAGCTGGAGGTGGAGTCTGAGCCCAAGGACCCTGAGCAACCGGAGTCTAGGACAGAGTCCCTCCAGCCCCCCACGCAGCAGGACGTCAGCCAGTGGAGCGTGAGGTCAAATTCTAGCTACCTGAGTTTGGTAGAGGAGGACCAGGCGTCCACCAACCGTCGCTCTATCTGCGTGCAGACCTCTAAGCACCTCTTCTGGGCGGACAAACACATCCAGGCCTCAGAGCACAGCCTGGAGCGGGGGATCAACATGCAGAGTGGCAAGAACACAGGTAAGACCACTAGCTGTCAGGACCAGCAGTCTGACCCCAAGGACACCATGCGCTCCAAGAAGCAGCTCCAGAACCCCAGTGCCCAGCCAGCTCCGCCCACCACCGACTCCCAGCAGCCCCCAAGCCCCCACCCGTCCTCCTCCAGTCTCTCACCAGGCATCGGCCTGGCAGATCTGGTCAACTTTGCCTCTTCCTTGGCCGTGGCCTCCTCCAGCAAGATGGACTTGCCCAACTTGGAGCATATGATCAAAGCTCCACCTCAGAAGGTCGAGGCACCTTCTACAGATCCCGATATCCAGCTGGCCATGGACCAGCCAGAGAAGGAAAAGCTCATTAAGGACTTGCTAGAGAAACCACTTAAAGCCGAGGAGTCACAGAAAGCTTGGAAGCAGGAAGACAAGAACTTCTTCCACCCTTACCTCGGCTTCAGCAAGCCAGGGATCAAGAGGGCCAGCTTTGAAGGAGAAGTGAAGCTTCTCCAGCAACAGGCCAGGTCCCCTTCACCTAAAGGAGTCGTGAAAGGGTAAGTGAGGCTGGCCCACAGCTTCCCGAAGAGGGGGTGTGCTTAGGATGTGTGGGTGGGCCCACTCCTCACACAGCTGGGTAGGGATGGGGAAATGGAATGAGGGCCTGGGTAGGGGATGGGGTGGGCCGTGATGTCTCAACCTCAGTGACCTCATAAAGACTGCTGGAAACAAGGTTCCTGTGGACTGAGGCACAGTGCCAAGGCCAGGGCTGGAGGAGGCCTGGGGACCATGGAAGGTGAGCACTTCTGGGCCCCAGCAAGGACCTGGGTTCGACATGGGCAGGGCCATTCTAGCATTAGGACGCTCGGTCACCCAGAGGGCAGATGGCCTCACCCTCATGGGAAAAGCTCAGCCTCGCATCTGCCCCGCTGAGAATTTGATGGCCCTGGGCCCAGGACGCTTCCATGGAGCCGAATGTGAGGGAACAGGGTTCTCCAGCACCCCTTGCTTCCTGATGATGAATGGACACAACAGAAGGCCAGCTGCCCATCAGCATGCAGCAGGAAGAGGCCCTCTTCCCCCCCCGGGGCCCTCCCCGCAGAGGCCTCTGGGCTCACCCCTCTCCCCGACCCTGCCACGGGGGCCCAAGTGACACTCTCTCTTTTGCGTTGCAGCTCGGTGCCGAGAACCGGGAAAGGGAGTCCATTATTGCTGAAAATCCATTTTAAGGTGTCGTCCCCCACTTCCCCAGAGAAATGACTAGACAAAACCAGTAAAGCCTCCAGTGCTGGCCCCCGGCTCAGACTTTTTGTGCAAACGCTCCCGGACTAGCGAGCTCACCTGGCTGTGGAGTCCCGGTCTTGATTTTTTAGGGACGCCAGCCCCATGGTTTTTTTCTTTCAAGACTTTATGTAAATTCTAGTTAGTTAACACATCGTGTAGTACTCGTTTCCACACACCCCCATTTTTGAGCTGCCCCCGCCTGTCCCAGAGGGCTCTGCCAGCCCTATTTGGCCCCTCCTCACTCCCCAGGGGTCCTTCCACTTTGCTCCCACCTTCCAGCCCTCTCAGCCAGCGGCGGAGACTCATGAGCCGTCTTGGGGAGGCCTTGGTGCCCTCTCTGAGGCTTACGGGTGTCTTAGGTCATGAAGTGGGGCTTCCTCTTGGCCTGAAGCCAGGGACATGTTGGGATCTTCTTAGGAGAGGACCTCCTGGGGTGGGCTGGCCAGGTGAGGAGGCAAGGCTGAAAGGAATTCTTCCTGCTTCTGTCCACAGCGAGGGCCTGGCATGGGGAAGGGACGGTGTCCGGGGGCTCAAGGGAGGGGAAGAAAGATGCCAAAGGACTGCCCCTCCAGGGGCCACAGCCTTGAGCTGGAAGTATCTCAGAATGTAGCACGAGTATGTAATGCTGTACTTTGCTGAGCAACCCAGACTCACGCGCGCGCACACACACCATCCGCTGACTCGTACATCACACAGGCACGCACAGACATCCACCCACAGACCGTGCCACACGGGCCGTGTGCACAAGCACACATCAACACACAGGCCTGCGAGCCAGACACGTGCACTAAACACGCGCACGAATGCACAAGCCTCCCCACGACGTTGGGCAATGAGGGAAAGCTCTGGAAGAGGAGAGCTCACTGCAAAGGAGGGAAGGGAGTTCAGAATGTGGGTAAGAACACGGGCGGGAAAAGGGAAGTCGGGGAGAAAGGGAAGCGAGAGGCAGAGCCATGGCTTGGGCCCTGGTCAGCCTCCAGCCCCACCAGCACCAAGGCTCCCCAGCAGGTGAAAGCCCAGCCTTGCAGATCCTCAGGAGCCTGCCCTGCCTTGAGAGGGGGCCGAGGAGGGAAGTGCCCAGGGCCTAGGAGGGTGGGATTAGGAAGGGGTGAACACTTGGGAATGGGCCAGGGCCAGAGTGGGGGGGCAGAGGGAAATGGAGGACAGGAGACTGGAAAGAGGAAGGAGAAGGAGATGCAGAGGTGAGTATCTGGGAAGAGGCTGGGGTGTCGGGGTGCTTCTTCCTGGAGTATTTTGTGAACTGTGGTTTGCAAGTTTGCATGGTTTGGAAGAGGAGGTCCTTCCCTCCCAGGGGACCTGGGGGAAGGTGGGGGTGGGCCACAGCCCCACCTTGGGCTGGACCCCTCCTTCCCATGCCCTGACTTCGGGACTCTAAGGCCTGCTTCTCCCTGGGCCTCTGCCAGCCTGTGTGAGCTTCTGGAGTGGAGTCACAAATTCGGATACCTTAAGGGGAGCAGAAACTCAAAAGAGTAAAGCCGCAGGTCCCCCCCCCCGCCCCCCGCAAACAGAAGCAGGCCTGTGGCAAGGGACAGAGTGCCCTCCTGCCAAAAGCCGCTGAAGTCCACCCCAAAGCCAGCCTCAGAGCCTGTGACTCTGCCTTTCAGGCAGCCGAAGACAGAAGACCAAGAGATCCCCGTCGTCGGCACAGGGAACGTTCAGGTAACCAGGGCTAGTGAAGGGTCTGCTGCTACTGCCCGAAGAATCCCCTGGATGGGGACCATAGGTGCAGGCTGGTGTGGGGGTCCTGGGAGAAGGTAGAGCTGAGCCTGCTCCCCCACAGGGCCTGGTCTCAGCCCCCCTCCCCCGCCTCACCCCGGAGAGTCTGAGCACTCGGGTGGACAGGGCCCCCAGCCCTGTCTTCTCCCTGCTTCCAAGGCCTCCACGGCAGCCTGGAAGACTGCCCGCACGGGACCCAGGAGAGCAGCGGCGCTGCGATGTGCAGAAGGGGAGTCCTCGGCAGCCCACTGCCCCGCTGCCCCAGAGGGAGCCAGCACCCGTCAAGGCCATAGGGGCTGAGCAGGGCTCCCGAAGGCCCAGGGAGTTCAAGTGCCTTGCAGCTGCCAGCTCAGTGCAGTCAGGCTCCAGGTCTCAGAGGTAAGGGCAGGGACCGGAGACCAGGCCAGAGGCGCGGGGTTAGGGGTAAGGCCTGCCTGGCCCTGGCATCTCTGTGCAGCAGGTGCAAAGTCCTTTCCACCCTCTTCCTCCTGAAGCAGCTCTGCGGACGAGAATCTGCTGCCCCTGACAGCCCGGCTGCTGGCGGGTGAGGGCCCCGGGCTGGGAGCGGGGGAGGAGGAGAGGAACAGCACAGGGCCACCTCCCCAGAGACTGGGGTCATTGTGAGAAGTTGGTGATCGTATTGTAACTGTCCCCAGTGGCAGTCTAACTGGCTAATCTTTCCAGTTCCAGGGCTCACTGATATGTGTGTGTGTGTGTGTGTGTGTGTGTGTGTGTGTGTGTGTGAGAGAGAGAGAGAGAGAGAGAGATGGATGGATGGATGGATGGATGGATGGATGGATGGACAGAACACATGAAAGATGAAAGAGGAAGGGAGGAAGGAAATTGGGAGAGAGGATGGGGAAAAATAATCTGAGTTCCCCGCCCCTCCCGGAATCTGGGGCTGTTGGGTCTACATTTGAGGGCCCCAAAGCCACGGTACCCCTGGCGGGGGCCCCTCAAAGCAGCCATTTCACTCACCACCAGTAATCTTCAGGGCCTGCTCCCCGCCAGGTGCCAGCAGGGCTCCAGGAGCCTCAGAGCACTGCAGCTCCAGAGCCCGAGTCCAGAGCCCAACACTGCCCAGTCTACTGGTGGTGGGACCTTGGACATTAAGTGTTGAATGTCTTTTCATACAAACATGTCCAAACATGAGACTTGAATGGGGACTTGACAAGTGCCAACACACAGTAGCCAGTGGTGTTCTTTCAATGTCATAATGCCCCAGCAGTGGGAGTGACCCAAGTCTTCAGGACCGTTCTGAGCTAGAGTGGGCAGATCTCCGGGCCCTTGTGTGTGGTTCACCTTGCTGCCTGCCTCCCTCCCTGCCCGCAGCCTTCCAGGAGATCTTCAAACTCTTCAGCTCCAGCCCGACAGGCACTGTGGACATGCGCAGCATGAAAGCCGCCCTGCGCAATGTGGGCATCCAGCTGAGCCCACAGGAGATGTGTGAGGCTCTGCAGCAGGCAGACTTGGATGGTGGGTGCTCCCATCCCTGGCCTCTTGTCCTCCCTCACTTCTAGCCCTGGACAGTGTCTCCTTTGCCCACAGAATCCCCGGCCTGGTCCTATCTTAAAGTTCCCTCTTCCAGGAATCCTGCTCTGATCAACACACCTATCCCGTAGCCCCTAAAAATTTTTGCTGTGTTAATCATCCTGATTTGGGGATCCCCAAGGGCAAGGGCTATTTCTCCCCCATTCCACTGGGGTTGACATTTGGCTGGAGGGGAGACTGGATTCTCTAATGTCTGGAAGGAGATGCAAAGACACCCCTAAAGCATATGCAGGGTGGGCCTTCTGCAGGGGAGGCCCCCACAGCACCCCCTCCTCTCTCTCTTCCCAGGTGACGGAACTGTAAGCTTCAAAGACTTCCTGGGTGTCCTTACTGACAGCCACCGCCTGGCTCAGTGCCTGGGTGAGGGGCAAGGCTGGTGGGGTGGGAACGGCCAGGACTGGGGGAGGCTCCTCCTCACACTCCCCCATGATCTCTGCCCCCAGGCCAGGTGAGGAACAGCCGGTTCTGTGACCCCCAGGGCCTGCAAACCCTGTTCTTAGAGATGCTGTTCAAGTTGATGAGCCAAGGCTTCTTGCCCCGCAAGGTGGTGCAGGAAGTGATGAGGTAGGCCCATGTCCCCAGCTTCAGGACCCAGGATGGGGGAGCAGATGCTGCCCCGTGCAGGGATCCCCTGAGGGAGACGGGAGCCCTGAAGTCTGGGGCAGTTTCCTGTGGCTTCCTGTCCTGTGAGATGGAGAGGACTGGGGGAGGCGGTGTCTGACGAGGCTGCCCCCCACCTGTCCCCTCAAGCTACTACACCAAGAAGCAGCGGGCTCTGCGGCTGAACCCGGGCTGGAGGGGCCGCTCCCGCGGCCACACTGTCACCGTGCGCACTCACGCCGGCCTCACCTTCTTCTGCCAGGCCGCGCGCCTCAGCGGCCTCTCCGGCGCCGAGCTGGAGCGCTCGCTGCACAGACTGCACAAAGCGGGTGCGCCCCGGGCCAGGCGGGGACCCGCCGAGGGGGGACCCTCCCTCGGGACCTGCTGTCAGGACTAGCCTCTCCTTTTCCTCCTCCCCCCCCGCCCCGCCGCTTTCCCCGGGCCAGGTGCGCGCAGCCCCTACTCTCAGATACCTAACTTGGCGGGGCGGACACCCCCAGAAGACTGGATGCGGCCCCGAGCCCCGCGCCCCGACGTCCGACTTCCCAAGTCCTGCCACTCCAGCCGCCACAAGCTCGCGCCCACCCGGAGGTCTCTCAGCCCGGGTGAGAGCAGAGGGAGGGGGCGGGGCGGGGGCGGGGCGGGGGCGGGGCTGGGGCGGGGCCGGCGAAGAGTGGGAGCCGGACTCCGGGAAACCCGGAGGAGGCCGGCGAAGTAATCTGGGATCACGCAGGGCTTGACCAAGGCTAGGACGGAGCCTAAGAAAAAGGGGCAGGTACCCAGATAGGAGGCGGAAATGGGGCGGGGCGGGTAGAAAGGAGGACTGAGGTGGGGCTAATCCAGAGTCTCTAAACGGGAGCTGCCGGCTTGATCCTCCGCACGCCCCCTCTGCCCTCCCACAGAGTTCGTGGGCCAGCCACTAGACTATCTGCGCCCCGCGAAGATGACTCCCTCCCCCCCAACTCTAGTGCAGAAGCAGCCCTTCTCCCCTTCGCCAGCCTGTGTGCAGAAACCTGCTATGAAAAAGTAAAGCGTTTGCGGAGCAAAACGGGCTGCGTGTGGTGGGGCGGGGCACAGAGCGGACGCGGATCTTTTGCAAACATCTTTATTAATCTTGTATAAAAATAAGGTTATGGAGAGTTCCCGGAGCTGGGGGTGGAGCGCGAGGTTGCACTTTATAAGTTACAGGCCAGGCTCCGGCTGAGGCTAAGTATGGCTATTAGGGGGAGAGGGGTGCTGCACGCAGCATTTGGGGGAGGGGCCGGCGATGCTGTCCCCCCCACGCCCCCGCGCCCGACCACTTGAGGTGGGACCATCTCGGAGAACGGCGGCAGCAGCAGAGGGGGCTGCCCGGCCCAGCCGAGCTGAGGACCACCTTCCTTGAGCCCCTGAGCCCCGGCTTGCCACCACCCCCCACTCCCCACTGAGTCCATCTGCCAGAAAGAGCGGTTACAGCGAGAGGTCCGAGGTGACCTGCATGGGGGGTCCCGGGGGGCGCCGACGAGCACTTCTGCGGCCTGTGTCTGCACGGATGTAGGGCTGGTTCCGCAGATCTGGCAGCCAAGAGGAGAGACACTTACCTTCTGAAGTCTGCCCCGGGGCTAGGAGTCTGCCTCCCCATTGTAGGGACCCAGGTGGTGTGCATGTGGGGAGGGACCTATGTTTACCAGACCCCGCTCAAGCACACCCCAGCCACGCATGGCCCAAGGGAGGGTGGCATGATCCAGTCCCCCAAGGGGCCCCCAGGGTTGTGGGCAGCTTCTGGGATCACAGGCCAGGCTACCCAGGTACCTGGGGGCTAGAGAGGGATCTCTTCTCCCAGGCTGGCCTCACAGAGGAGCCTGGACGTCCGCTTGCCAGTGCGGGCCGTGAAGGGCACCGTCTTGAGCACTGAGGGTTGGGAGGGAGGAGGGGGGAGAGAAAGGAAAAAAGACAGAAAAAGTAGCAAGAAGCAGTGAGACAGCCAGACCCCTAGAGTGGGGAGAGGGAGGAGGACAGCATTAGAAGGACGGAGAGAGGATAGGACAGGCCCAGCCAAAGCCTCACCTGTGATGATATCTTCAATGGCCCCGTCGCGGTCACTCTCATAGATAAGTGGCTCCTTCTGCTGCTTCCGCTTCAGCTCGGAGATGAGGTCCATCTGCTGCCTCCGGGCCTTGGGTGGTGATGGGGGGGGTAGGGCATGGAAGGTGAGTAGCTCCAACTCCAGGATCCCCTCTCCCCAGGCCACCAGACCCTAGAACATCTGTCTGCCTGGTCCCCCACAGCAGGCTGGAGCAGGAGGAAGCCCTTCCCATCCATCCCAGGCTGCTGGGGCACCGTCCTCACCTTGGGCAGGGTCTGTTCACAGAAATGAGGGTACGGAAGAGGGCCAGATCTTTGGGATGAGGATCCCTGCAAAGTGCCAAGCTCAGGCGCAGCTGCCTACCTTGGGTGCTGGGGCTTCTTCTTTGCCGGGGGCGTCGGCACCTGCCTCCTGGGTTACTGTCTCCTTCTTCCACTGTTCCACCTCCTGTTCAGCTTTCTGGGGGGCCAAGGTGGGTCTCCGTGAGGGGAGTCTTATCCTACCCCCAGACAGAAGCGTCCCCCACCCTCCACACTGCCCAGGTGGAGAGGCCAAAATGCCCCGCAGGGGTCCCAGCCTGCCCACCAGACACACATACCTTGTAGGCCTTGATGAAGCGGCTAAAAAGGGAAAAGAACATGGAGGGGGACGTGGTCTTGGGGTTCTCTCCGAAGTACTCCACCACGGACTCGTAGGCCTCCTGTGGGCACAGCCTGTCAGCCCCACCAGCACGACCCCTTGGAGCTCCATGTGCCTTTAAGACACTGGCCACTTCATCTCTGCTCCTCCAGGCAGGTGGGCCCCCTGCCCCCTCCCCCATTTCATCCCCCCCCCCCCACCACCACCACCCCATCTCCAGGGCCCGGCCAGCCCCGGCCCACCTGAGCGGTCTTGCTGTCTGCCAGCAGTTTATCCATGGTGGGCGAGTTGGACCTCAGGAACTCCTTGAGCACCATGCAGTCGTCCTGCCGCACAAACTCTCGCTGGGTCAACTCCAGGCCTCGCTGCAGGGAGCGCACATCCCCTAGGATGCTGTCCAAGGACACTGGGGGGGGTGGGCAGCACAGAGGCAGGGAATCAGAGAGGTGGCATTCCCGTCCAATGACATCCTGTGGTCCCCTCACTTTTTCTCAACCCCTATCAGCCCCCAGGGCAGAGCCCCTCCCCGCCCAGGAAGGAGTACCTGCACCAATACCTGAGCCTGCCTTGTCCAAGAAGTGCAGGTCACTGTGGAAGCCTGTGAGCTGTGGGTACTTCTCGGCAATGACCTTCACCAGGTAGTGCAACAGCGTCTGCTTGCGGTCAGTCGACTTCATCTCCAGCAGCTGCATGCAGGCCTGTTGTCAGCCGCAGGCCACCGCTGTCCCCCATCCCCCAGGCCAGGGAACCCCTCCTTGTGCTCCTCACCACATCCAGGCTCTGGAGCCGGAAGCCATAGGCTGCCCCACGCTTGCTGCTGTTCATGTAGTTGCCAAAGGCCAGGACAATCTGGGGGGGAGGGGGATGCTCAGCAGGTGCTGGGGCTGAGGGAACCCCCTCAAGTATAAACTACACAAGAAAATGTGGCGAAAAGCAAGCCCCACACGCTCAGCCCGCACTAGACTCCTGCGCAGGCCCCTCAGGTCCATGACCATGTACACGCGTGTGTAGCTGTCTGACATACGTGCCTGGCCTCCCCAATGTTTTTAAGATTTTATTTTTTATTTTTATTTTTATTTTTTTTTAAAGATTTTATTTATTTATTTGAGACAGAGAGAATGAGAGAGAGAGAGCACATGAGAGGGGGGAGGGTCAGAGGGAGAAGCAGACTCCCTGCCGAGCAGGGAGCCTGATGCGGGACTCGATCCAGGGACTCCAGGATCATGACCTGAGCCGAAGGCAGTCGCTTAACCAACTGAGCCACCCAGGCGCCCTAAGATTTTATTTTTAAGTAATGTCCACACCCAACGTGGGGCTCGAACCCACAACCCCGAGATCAAGAGTCACATGCTTGGGGCGCCTGGCTGGCTCAGCTGGAGGAACATGCGACTCTTGATCTTAGGGTCATGAGTTCGAGTCCCACATTTGGTGTAGTGTAGAGATTTCTTAAATAAATAATTATAAACTGAAAAAAAAAGTCTTATAATACTCAATCGACTGAGCCAGCCAGGTGCCCCCTAGCATACCCAGTGTTGCCCTCTGCTGTTCCCACCCAGAACTGCGTGGCTGACATCCCCTCGGCTGTGATGTCACCGTCTATCTAACAGCCATTTCTACTGGCTCCCGGGACCTCCACTAGACTCCACTGAGCAGGTGTGGGCGCTCTGCTAATCACACAGTGATCCCGAGGGGGCTCAGCCCTCAGGAGGAGTCTAAGGCGCACTGTTGTAGACAGGACCTCCACCCTGTCTTAGCTTTGTCTTTCCATGTGAGAGTTGGGAACATATCTGTTGCATCCTAGGAATGCAGGGCAAGGCCGGGGTCTCCCCCTCACACGACCCAGAACAGGCGAGGAGTCATGAGTGGGCCCCACTTCCCAGGCCCTTGCCCCGGGCTCTCACCTCCAGGATCTGGCGGAGTTTGTCAGAGGACTTGATGGACATTGAGGCTGCAATTATGGCATTCAGTTGCTGGGGGTGCAATTGGAGAGGCAAGATAAGTTGGGGCAGGGTGGGGGGCAAGCCCATGGGAGGCTCAAGTACTCCTACATGCCCTCTCCCCGCGGAGGCTGCTAGCTGCCGCCTCGCATGCCCAACCCAGAACACGGCGCCCTGCCTGCCCCGCCCACACCGCCCTGCCCCGCCCACACCGCTCTGCCTGCCCCGCCCACACCGGCATCAGCAGCTGGACAGTATCCGGAAAGTTGCCCAGGAAGGTGAGCGTGGCCATGCGCTCGGGCAGGCGCGGGATGCGGTTGAAGCGGAGCATGAAGCGGTCCTCCTCCGACAGCTCCTCCATGGGTCGCTGCTCCTGCTCGAAGCGGGCGATCAGGCTACGCTCGTACTCCGTGGGCAGGAAGCGGGTCAGCAGCTCCAGGAAGTCCAGGCCAAGGGCCTGTAGGTCGTACCTGGTGGAAGGTGGGGTAGTTATCGCTCTATACCCACCAGTTCTCGAGGGCAGGACTATACCCCCACCCCACTACCTCGATTGAATAAATGAACTTCAGTATTTGCTCTTTGCCAATAGCTTCAGGGACCAAGAGGTAGGAGTCAGGGAAGTTGGGAGCTGGGAAGCCAGAGGTCCCTATCATACATCAGTGCCAGAGGCCCAGCTGTAAATGCCTGGGCCTGAGTGCCCACAGCTGGGCAAGGAAGCAGGGAGGAAACGGGAATGTCTCAGTCTGGGCGTGGACTCACACTATGGCCTCAGTTTTCTTGGCCTGAAAATGGGAACAAGGTTCCCAGCCCTACTCCCTGACCAGGGTTAGCATGAAGTAGTTGGGACTCTTTTACCAGATGCCTGATGACCCTGGCCTAGTAGAGGGGCTGGGCTACTCACAAGTACAGGGCAGAGGTACTCACGTCTCAATGGCCTGGCAGATGCGGTCAGCCCCCAGGTTGCCCTTGCGCAAGGTGATCGCCAGGTTCTTGGCCCGGTTGGCCTCGATGAGGGTGGCCTTGCTGGGGGCCTTCTGGGCTGCCTTACCCTTGAGAGCACTGAGGTCCAGGCTGGGACCTTGGGACTTAGTCTTGAACTGCTCCTCAAAGTCACTCATGTCTAGCTCCTGAGGGCACAGGGAGAGGAGGTGGGGCTGGGCGGGCTGGGGTCTGATATATTCCTGGCTGAACCAGCTATCCAGCTCTGACCACACCACCAGCAGAGAAACAAACCAGTAACCCGGCTTGACCACAAGCCCTGATGGGGGATATAGGGGAAGTACAGAGAGCATCGAGGAGGAAGAGCAGTACCCAACACTGGGGACCCAGACTCCAAGCCCTTACAGCTGAAGGAAAAGCTGAATTGGCCGGGGGTAAAAAGGGGAAAGGGAAGGGCATTCCAGGCAGAAGGAACAGCATGAGCAATGGCCTGGAGGCAAGAGAACACATTCCTTTTGGAAAACTAAAAGTAGAATTAGAAGGGCTGGAGGTGCCTGGGTGTCTCCGTTGGTTGAGCATCTGACTCTTGATTTTGGCTCAGGTCATGATCTCATGGTTGTGAGACTGAGCCCCACATTGGGCTCCTCGCTGAGCTTGGAGTTTGCTTGGGACTCTCTCTCCCCCTCTTCCTCTGCCCCACCCCTGCACTCCACCCTACTCCCTCTTAAAAAAAAAAAAAAAGAGTTGAAACCCTGGTTGCCTGTGGGGGTGGTGGGAAAGAAGCTTAAAAGGAGGAGAGGCCAGACCGGAGGCCAGATGTGCCCTCTACAATGAGTGAGGGGAAAGCCTCCAGGGGAGTCAGGACATACTGCCTATCAGATACACTAATCCATGTATCTTAACAATCCACTAGTTTAACACCCATCCCTGGGCCTCCATGCCCTCATCCATACAATAGGGTGAAGGAGATGCCCTAGCATGATCCAGGCAAGTCCCCTCTCCCCTGGCGCCCACACTGGAAGCAAGACAGGGCCACACTCACCTGCAGCACCTTCTCGTCATTGAGCTCAGTGAAGACAGTGCCCGTGATCTGGTTGGGTTTCAGGGCTACCCAGTTTAAGAGTGGCATTCTGAACTTGGTCTGTATGGGTTTCTTGGCCTTCACTCCTGGGACAGGGAGAGAGTGGTGAGCACTGGGGAGGTGAGGGTGGGGTCGTTGGCGGGACCCAGGGCCCAGAGAGGCCTGACAGGACAGGCAGAAGGAAATAGGAGGCCCCCGTACACAAGGTCCTGGAGGACACTGAGGTCCGGGCACCTCCATATCTGCCCCCAGCCCTGGGCGGTCCACTCACCTGGGCCCATCTCAGGGCCGGACCCTCCAGAGGGACCCCCTGGAGGCGGCGGAGGCACGGGTCCATCTGTGCCGGGAGGCGGCGGTGGGGGCGGGGGTGGGGGCGGCAAGTCTCCCGGCAGCGGCGGCGGGGGCGGGGGCTCGGAGCTGCCAGGGAGGGGTGAGGACAGTGGGGGTGCCGAAGGCGGGGCTTCCTGCTGGTCGGGGAGGCCGGGAAGTGGAGGTGGTGGAGGCGGCGGTGGGGGTGCTGCTCTGGGAGCCGGCTCTGCCGCAGGTGGGAGTTCTGAGCCGAGAGAGAACCGAGAACCCAAGACGGGAAGAAGGAGGGGGGTATCAAGTTCTGGACCTCGGTGCTCTGGCCTCTGCCTCCCCTCCCTACGCATGCGCACTGGGTCCCCGTCTACCCTCCCGCAACCACCTGAGCCACGCCCACAACCCCGAACCCACGTCTCCCCACTCTCCTTCCAGACCCCGATTCCCCCACGCCCACCGCACCCAGCCCGAAGCTCCTGCGCACCTGGGCTGGGTGAGCCGGTGGGCACTCCGGGGGGAGTCGGGGCGTCACTGCCGCTCGGAGTTGCCACAGCGACCGGAAGGATCTCGATGGAGACAGCATCCCCTGGCCCCCGCACGATACGGATTAACCCCTTCTCCTGCAGCTCCTCCACCTTCAGCTCGAGCGCCGAGGGCCGCGCCGCCGGGACGGAGGTAGGCACTTTCTCAGGCTCAGGAGGACGCCTGGAGGCGCCCATGGGGGTCGACTCGCTGAAGCGCTCCTGTGAGCCCCGGGGCGGGGGGGGGGGGGGGAGGTCAGTGCCTCCAGCAGGCCCGGCACAGAGCCCCCACCCTCTTGCCCGAGTAGAGGAAGTGTCAAGCCTAGAAGCCCCACCGGGCCGGGTCTTGCGAGCCTGGCCCGGCCCTGGCCCGGCCCCCTCAGCCCCCAGCCTCACCCGCAGGGTCTCCAACTCCTTTCGAGCCTGGCTTAGCTGCTTTTCCAGCTCGGCGATCTTGGCCATGGATTCGTTCTCCGCGTCCCGAAGCTTCTCTGTCAGCTGTGGCACAGCTCATGGTGAGCCCCCACCCGCCGCTGGGCACTGAGGGGGTGGCAGCAGGCACGCCTGCCTGCAGGGCTGGGGGAGGCTTCCGGACGTGCCTAGCGGGTGGGCTGAGCCTGGCACTTGAACCCAAGTAGGTGAGATCCTGAGGGCACTAACATTCTCCCGGGAGGAGGAACCAAGGCACCCCTGAGGAGGGAGGTGGGTGGAGAGAGACTGGGCCAGGACGGGCGCCAGGCACCCAGTTCTACCCAAGCCAGGGTGTGGGCTCCGAGCGCCGGGAGAGGAGCGGCCTGCCTTCCTCGGAGGTCCCGCAGGGTAGGAGCCCAGTGAAGGCTCACTGAGAAGGAGGCCACAGGATTCGAGATTTGGATTCAGGTCCAAGTCAGGGGCCAGGCAGACAGCCACCCGCTACTCATACCCAGAACTAATGCCTGATGCCGGTGCGAGGCCCCGGGGGCCTCCTATGGGCTGGGCCGAGCTGGGGAGCGGCTCTCACCAGGGCCGCCTGCTCCTGCAGCTCCTCCATGTGCTCCAGCACCGCGTTCTTGGTCTCCGTATCCTCCAGCAGCGCACCCACGTCGAAAACGTTGTCCAAGTATGCTTGAATCTGCACCTGCAGCTTGTCACTCTCGGTGAGCCGCAGCCTCTGCCCCGGCCGGAAAGAGCAGGGTGAGGCCGGAGCTGAGGGGTCTTTCCAGGAGCCCCCCTCACCCCTAGGGCCTAGAGGGAGGGGCCTGAGCCCCAGCGTGCTTTTTCATTATTATTATTGAGATATAATTGACATACCATAAAATTCATTATTTTAAAGCATAGAATTCAGTAGTTTTTCGTATATTCACAGGGTTGTGCAAACATCACCACTGTCTAATTCCAGAACATTTTCATCACCCCAGAAGAACCCCTGTACCTGTTCGCAGTCAGTCCCTATTCGCTCCTCCCCCGACCGCTGGCAACTGCCAATCGACCTTCTGCCCCTGTGGATTTATCTCTTCTGGACGTTCATATAAAGGAATCATACAGTTTTGGGGCTTTTGTGTCTGGCTTCTTTCACTTAGCATAATGCTTTTAAGGTTCCTCCATGTGGTAGCATGTATCAGTACTTCATTCCCTTACAGGGCTGAATAATATTCCCCTGCATGGATATATCACCCCCACCAGCTTTTCACCTTTTGGCTTTCAGAAATCCAATCCCAAAGGCCCTGCTCCTCCAAGAAGCCTCCCAAAGGAATCGGGGAACCTGCAGCTTCTCTGCACAGGCTGGACCAGGAAGCGCCAAGCCCCTCTGCCTACCGTCCCCAGGGCAAGGAACTCCTCTAGGACCTGGACGCATCCAACATGAGCCAGCTCCCACTGTGGCCCAATATCTCCGTGCTCCCCATTATGCGCTTCAGTCAGAACCTGTCTGACGCTGATGCTCCCAAAGCCAGACAGACCCAGGGCCACCCAGAGCCTGTTCCGGTGCCTGTGATAATAGCTCCATGGACCACGTGCCTATAAGGTGGCAGAAAACGTTCTGCCTCATTCTATTGAGAGTCATTATTACCTTTATGATTCTCTTGTTTCACAGATGGGAAAAATGAGACTCCAAGAGAAGAAGAAACCTATCCAAAGTCACATGGGCTTGGAAGAGGCAGAGTCGGGATTTGAACCAGATCTGCCTGACCTCAACACCCACGCTGCTAAGCACAGAGCCACACTCTGCAGTTGGTGAGTGGTTAAGTCCCAGCGGGGGGATGCACGGCTCACCTCCAAGTACAAGTCCAGGCCCAGGTGCGTGAACTCATATTGCAGGAAGACACGGAAGTTCATGTTCTCCACGGAGTGGACCACAATGTTGATGAACTGCATGCAGGCCACCTGGGAAGCAGAGCCCACAAGCAGAGCTGTGACCCTCCGGGTGGGGGTGCTCAGTGCCTTCTGTCCCCCATTTACTCCCAAGTCTCTCCTTTTCCCCATTTCTCACTCAGCAAACCCAGCTTTGGCCCTACCCGTATTTCTCCCCCAGGTCCCCTCCCTCCAGCTTCCCTGTCTCTGACATCCACCCTTCCCCGACCAGCCACTCAGTCCTCATACTTCGCAGGAGCAGAGCCCAGAAGCCGGAGACCCCGGCCCCCAGGCTGCTCCTCACACCGAGGGTGGCCAGGGTGGCCAGGCCCGGCCTGGGCTCCCGAGCTCACCATGAAGTCAATGTTGCTGTCCTCTTTCTGGAAATATTCCATCAGCTTTTCGAAGCGGTGCTGCTCCCCACACACCTGGGTGGGGAGAATGGCTGTCATGAGGGCCCCAGTGACACACCTCCCAAGCCATTTCCAGCCACCACCCTTGTCTTTCTACGGGCTCCTCCCCACTAAATCGAAGTCAGGCCACGTCGCTCTTCTGCTCAAAACCTCCCCTCCCTCTCCATCTCCCCCAGCCCTCCCTTCACTTACTGCACTGGCCACACTGGTGTCCTAGCACCTTCCCACCTCAGGGCCTTTGCACCTGCAGTTCCGTGCGCCTGGTGTGCTCTTACTCGAGATCGCCACCACACCAAGCCTCTCACTTCCCTCACAGCTTTGCTCAAGCTTCACCATCTCCGGGAGGCCTCCCTGTCCACCCTGCGACCCGTTCCTCCTGCCCCTCTGGCAGCCTGCTCTTGTTCCTCAGAGTGTCCACCATTTTCAGATACATTATATAATCTGCTCATTTAGTATATTGTTTATTATCTGTCCTCCCCTGCCTTCTTTGTTTCTTTTGCTCACTGATGCATCCCAAGTGCCCACTCTATGCCTGACACATAGTAGGCACTCAACAAATAGTCATTAAGGGAATGAATGACCGTACCCCACCTTATGCATCATATTCTCATGCATCCACTTAGCCAGAGTCATCAGAGGCGTATGTATGCAACCCGGAGACGCATGGACCAAGCCCAGTTTGGATCTGGCCAGGCTGAGGGTCAGACGTTCAGCAGATCCCCGTAGATGTCCTTATCGCCCCAGGCAGTGCCCCTACGTGACCTGGCTCCTGCCCTTTAAAGCTTCCCCATCCCAGATTATCCCCACCCTGTGCTCCCCAAATGCCTGCCCAACACTCCCAGCTGCCCCCAGCGGAGGCCGCAACTGCCAGCCACAGGACTCCAAGCAACCCCAGAGAGCAAGCACCTGTTGGGGTGGGGGGGCTTCAGTACCTCCTTGAAGTTGTCAAAGGCCGCCAGGATGATGTCATGCCCTCCTCGAACCAGGCACACGGCCGCCAGCAGCTCCAGCACCAGAGCCTTGGTTCTGGGGACAGGAGGGCCAATTTACCCCTTGAAAGCAGGCCCCACAGCAAGGCTGCGGGTGGGCCTGGCTCTGGGAGTGCAGGGAGGGCAGCTGATGGGGAGTAGGGGTGGGATGAGCCTGGTCAGCAGTCCTGAGAATGGGGGAGCAGAGTAGCCAGGGGTGAAGTGGCAGGAGAATCTAGACGTGGAGAAAGGTGAGGGGCCCAGACCTCACCTGGGGTTCTTGTTGTTGAGGCTCAGAGCAATCTCATTGACACAGGCTGGGTGGGTCATGACGAGGCTGAAGCCAGACTGGCGAGAGAGGAAAGGTCAGCTCCTCCAGGCAGACCCCCAGGACTGCCAGACTACTGGGCAGGGCCATTGCCTCCTGGTCTCCCACTGCCCTCAGGCTTGGGAAGTTCTTCAGAGCCAACCACAGCCTTTTCTGTGGCGGCCAGAGCCTGGCCCCTCTTTTTAAATACCTTTGTTCGAAAGCCAGGGTCAGGATTCGGCACCTTGGACACAGTGAGCCCTCAACAGCCGGCTCAGTGAAGGAGGACTGGCCGCACCAGCCACTCCTCCAAACAGAATCACCCAGAGCGGCTGTCCCTGAGGGCGCTGTGTTCAGCCTTCCCTGGTGGGGGTGCCTAGGTCCCCACAGGAGGCATGTCCCTGACCCAGTCATGTCCAGGGTACTCCAGGGGACCTGACCAGGAGGGGGCAGAAATCTGGGCTTCCCCTCAAGCCTCATCGTCCTCAAGACCCTCAACAGCCCCCATCCCCAGGGTTCTCCAGCAGGGAACAAGGTCGGGGCTGGGGGGGACAGTGGGTCCCTGAACCCCAGCGGCTTAGGCAGCCCCCAGTGAGGACGGGCCCAGCTCCCCCGGGGCCCCCCAGTGCCTCACGCTCGCTGACCAACCTGGTAGTTCATGATGGCGCGCAAGCACATGATGCACACGTGGACGTCATCCTTCTGGCTAACGATGCGAGAATTCCGCAGGGCCTTCCTGCTGTGGGCAGGGGTCAGCCTGGGCGGAGTAGGGGGGAGGCAGCAGGGCTCAGAGTCCTACACCCGGCTTCCCACAACCCCTCCCCCCCCCACAAGGCACATCTGGAACATTAGGCCATTGATTCCCACCCACCCACCCAAAGAGGCCGGCTGAGGGCAGGAAGGCTTCCTTGGTCCCGAGGCCTTGGGCCTGGCATGCTGCAAGGGGGTACGGAGGGGCTTCAGGAAGGCAAAGACCCTTAACAGCAACTTGGCATCAAAAAGGGTTGCTGTGTTGTGGGGGTAGACAGCCTATAGAGGGAAGACAGCCAAAGCCTGGAAATCACCATGGAAATGCTCTCCACAAGGTGGCGCTCCCAGCCTCATGGGCTAATCGGCCATCTTGAAAGGCCAACTCTGAATTCAGACTGCCTGGGTTCAAATCCCCGACCACCACTTACTAGGCAAGTTTACTTAATCACCCTGTGCCTCAGTTTCCTCATTTGTAAAACAGGAATGGTAATAATAGTACCTTCCTGATAGGGTTTTGGGGACTATGAAATGAGCTTAGAACAGTGCCTGATACATAGTAAGTGCTAAGAGCGTCCTTGATAATTCTTTGCTAAAAAATATGTATTTGTTTTTCCTTGTTGCAGAACTGCCCATCATGACTTCCACATCAGTGCCTCTTGACAATTCTATTGTGTTTCCAACAACACTGGGAAGCCCTACCACCTCCCTCCATCTGCCACATCGTCCTTCTTCCGTCATTGCTCAGATATGCCTGAGTCTTTGCTCATGCTGTTCCTTCCACCTGGAATGCCCCTCCCTGTCCCCATCACTGCCTGTAAAGCCTGTATCCATCTGCAAGACATAGTTCCAGTGCTCTCTCTTCTGGAAGACCTTCCTGATGCCCCGGGAGGTAGCCACCTCCCCTCTCAGAGCTCCTGGTCACACCTCCATGATAGCCTGTCCAACATTGTCCCCTTCTAGACCAAGGGCTCCCAAAGCCAGGGTGATCTCTCTCTCTCCTGAGCACCTGCTACCATGCCTGATATATAGGAAATGCTAGAAAATATTTGTTAAATGAGTGAATGAATGAGCAAACAAAGGAACATATTGTGAGAGTTTGGGGCTTAATATGAAGTAGGTCCCTAAGACCAAAGTTGGAAGGATGGAAGCTGGGGGTCCACATGAGGCCCCAGGGCTGTCTTCTTCCCTCTCCCCGCCTCCCCGCAGGATGTCCTGCATTAGGGTGGGGTGGCCTATCCACAGCAGGTGAACCCAGGGGTGTCAGCTGAACACCCCACCGAACCCCACCCCCACCCAGGGAGCCAACCAGGCATGCACCTGCCCCCAGGTGGCTACGTACCGGGGAGAGGGGGGGCACCTGGAGGCCGCACAGGAAAGAAGAGGGGGTTAGATAGGTACAAGGGAGGTCTCACCAACCCAGAAACACCTTCCTTATCCCAGACCCACCCAGATTCCAGTTCCTAGGTGCCCATCCCTGGAAGGCTTCTTAACACACCCATCTCTCAAGCCCTGCTCGAGGCCCTTACTGTGACCCCCAATACCAGGCTGCCCCTCCCACCACCCCCAAGGGCCTGGGGCGGGGCTGGCAGGGTGCAACGGTCTAGGGGTGAATCTTCTATTCCCCCTGCCACCCTGCAAGGGGACCCACATACTTGATGGTCAGGTGGCGGCTCTTGGGCTGGGGAGGCAAGGACGAGGGCGGCCCCTTGCTGAGATCTTCCACGGACTGCTCCAGGGGCTTGCTCTTCTCTGAGCCGGGGACCCCGTTGTCTGCGCTCTCCATGTCATACCTGCAGGGGTTAGAGTGGGGCTGAAGGCCCACCCTGCAGGGGCCCTTGAGGGCAGGGCAGGGAGCGCTGAGGGGAGAGAGGTAGGTGCAGGGGAGATCAGGGGCTGTGCTCGGTGCTGTGCTGGGCAGAGGAGGGGGCCAGGGAATGATGGAACAGAAGAGTAAGCCACCCAGGTCCCAGCTGGCCACCCCAGGCCACATCCCTCCCTGTCCATGCAGGCCCTGAGGAAGGGACATCACCCACCGCGCGGGTGCGGTGTGCGTGAGCCCAGGGTGGGCTGGGGCGGCACCGCATGGACGTGGCCGGAGGCATGGATGACGTACAGGGAAGCACGGACCAGGGCTCTGAGAAGCAGCGTGAGGCCGGGGCAGGAGGCTTACGTGACAGAGCACTGGGCAAAGGCCAGGTACTCAAGGAGCACATCCAGGCCGCGGTTCTCCTCGTTGAGGAACTCCTCCACCCACCTGCAGGGCACAGGGCTCCCTGAGTTCCAGCCAGGAGCGAGGTCCTGCCCAGACTGGGCACAGAACAGGCACGGCCAGGGCCCCGGGGCTGCTCATCCCCCACCCCACGCCCGAGACACCAGCCAGCCCCAACCTCAAAAGACCCAGTGAGGCTAGAGGGTGCTAGGGGGCTCAGGTAGGACCCATGGCCCCGCCATGCCTCAAGGGGTAAACAGAGGGTAGGCAGGAGAGGAGGCAGGGAAGCTGTGCTGGACACCCCAACCCAGAGGGGCCCCGCAGGCACGGCCTATGCGGGGATGGGGGGTGTTGGGGGGTGACGGGGGAATAGCAGGGGGAAGCCCCAGGAGCTGCCTGGGGACAGAGCTCTCCGAGGCCCCCAAGAGGGAAATCTGAGCCCTTGCTCACCCAATGTGGTTTGTTCTCAGGGAGATCTCCAGCTCCCGCAGCACCTGTGTGGACTCCTGAACTCGCCTCTTAAACTGGGACCAAGAACAGGAGAGTCTGGTGGGTGAAGCCTGAGCACCCCCACCACCCTGGGTACATCCATACACGGACACCTGGGCTACACACACACGTGTGCACGCACGCACATGCATGCACACGCACATCTACACGTGGACCCAAGGGTACACACTCACAACCATGTGCGGACACGAAAGCACACACGTAGTACACACCCGTCCACCCCGTGCACACACGCTGCACAGTGCACATGAGTGGACCCGTGTAAGCCTCCGCAGCTAGGCAAGGGAGCCTGCCCAGGGCCCCCTCAATCCCCTCAAAGTATACGCGCACATTCATACACATACCCACAAAGGCCACCAGAAAGGTTATTCACACAGTTACTCTAACTGCCCAGAGCTCGGAAGGTGTGGCGGGGGGGAGGGCCAGAGAAAAAGGGGGAGACATATACCCCCAGGTTAGACATCCAGTCCGTCGCTCCCTTGCGGCTGGCCCCACCGGTATCCAGGTAGCTCTTCAGCTTCTGGATATAGGCGGTGGGAGGGTTCTTGACTTGAAACTTCTCCTGGGGAGACAGAGTGGGGTGAACAGGGCAACAGCGAGAGTTACCCCAGCCCTTGCCCCGAATCCCGTCCTCAGCTCTGACCCCGGGTCCCAGGCTATCTGAAGGCCCCTCTGAAATACTAGAGATCTAACCAAACCACCCACCAGGCTGCTTTAAAAGGCCCGAGTCCCGGACCTTCGCTCCCCACGCTGGCCTCACGAGCCACAGCCCTAGCGCGGTCCTGAGGTGGGGTTTGGAGGCGTGACTACAGTCACACACCCCGCCCTGGTGGCGGGGGGGCGGGCAGGGACCCCTACCCCAGCCCCAAGGCCTCTGGAAGCAGCTGCTCACCCTGCCGCCTGGGCCCAGCCCTTACCCGCCAGACTCCTGCACAGCCTGCTTATCCCATTGCAGTCCGTTAGCAGGAGCCGAAGGCCCAGCGCTGGCTCCCAGGGGAGGCTCCTTGCTCCCCACCTCCCCACCCCCGGCCTCCCTCCCTCACTGAACGAGGTCCCCACCCTGGCCCAGCAGCGCCAGAGGGGTCTTCCCTGCCACCACAGACAGCAGCCCTAGGAGCCGGAGAGGCAGGGGCACCCGGTGAGCCGCAAAGGTGCAAACCCAGGTGCCGGTGCAAAGCCCAGGACCGAGCACCAGGAGACAGGGCTTCTAGTTCTTGCTCTGCCACTTGGGAACTGGTCACCTTCGGGCTGTTGCTTGGTTGACACCAGTTCCTCTGGGCCCAAGCAAAAGAAGGACGGGGATGCTGTCCCTTCCTCCTCACCTCCCATGGGGTCAAAGAGGCCCAACCCTGGGGTTGCCCCCTCTCCTCCCCAGCCCAGAGCTGGAGGGTCAAAAGAGCCTGCTCCAAGAAGCCCAGCAAGGAGGACGGTGACATGGCCCGGCTGGATTGGCCAGCGCCCCGCACTAGCCCCTGCCAGCTCTTCAGAGGGCAGACCCAGCCCTGCTAGGGACTCATAAGGTCCTTGGAGAGGCCCATGTCCAAGAGAAGGAGACTGTAGAGTCTTGAAGACACCCCCAGCACCCTGTGCAGATGCTACACAGGCCTCTGGGCAGGGTCTTGGCCCTCCCAGCAGCGTGGCAGTGCCCCCCCTCCTGCCAGCCCCAGCCTGGCCAGGGCAGGGCACCCTGATGCCGGAAGGGGCTGGTACCCACCTGGTCACAAATGAGCTCCCACTTCTTCTCGTTGTCATACTGGCTCAGCAGCTGCACTTTGTCCGGGGGCAAGTTCATGCAGTTCTGGGGAGGGGGAGGACAAGGTAAGGACCCGGAGCCTGGGGCCCCAATGTGAGGGGCAAGGCATGGGGTCAGCTCCCTAGGAGATCTGTCATCCTCGTGAATCCCTGTCACCCTCTCTTGCCAGGAGATAAGTAGATTAGCCAATGAGAAAACCGAGGCCCAAAGCTAGAAAGCGACACTGGGATTTGGCCCTGAGGCTGCCTGACCCCAGGGCCCGGGCTCTGTCATCCGTACACCACCTCCCCGCACGTCGGCCGTGATGGTAAGGGCATGGGTTCTCAGCCTAACTTCCCGGGGCCCCCGGCACCTCTGGTCACTTCCCCATGTGCAATAAGAGGGTACCATCTCTTCTTGCATTTGGGCGGGATCCATCCCCAGCCAGGCCCCATTGTGCCCCACTCCTGCGTGCCACCAGACACCACGGGGACTACGTGCGGCCCTGGCCCAGGGCACCAATGTCACAAACACCAGGAAACCTCTTGCCAGGGTGGAAACAGCTGTGTCCTCCTCATCCCTCTCCAGCGCCCTCCCTCCTCATCCCTTCTAGAAGGAGGAGACTGAGACAAGTCAAGGGAGCGTGTCAGACAGGCAGGGAACTCCAAGCAGGCGCATCACGGCTGGAGGGGCAGGGGGGGGATTCCTGGGGAAGGTCACCCAGCCACAGGAACTGGGGCCGGCAGCCAGCATGCTGGTTCTGTGGTGCTGGTGGCCCAGGCTGGGACTCTCCTCAGGAGCTAAGAAAGGTCAGCATTGCTCTGCCTGGTCCTCCTCCCCCAGCCACAGCCGTGCCCGTCCAGCTTCTCCCTCACAGGGCGGGTGTAGGGTCCTGCCCGGTGCTGCCAGCACCAGGGGATCCCTGGCCCCCCTGAACTTGGCGTGTCTTCCTAATAGACACAGAAGACGACGCCAGTCTACCCCAATTCAGTAAACCCCAGGCTAAAAGAGGGTCTCCTAGGCGTCAGGCCCCAAGAGAGTTCTTGCCCTCAAGGAGTTCCGTCCCACTGGGGATGTGGGAGTCCCCAGGGATCCCCAGCCCAGAGTCAGAGGGCCCCTGTCACCAGCTCGGGTGGGTCACTACATAGCCTCGGTCACAAGGGCCTGAGAGGGGGCCACAGCTGGAGCACAGAGGGGGCCACACCCACCCGAGGCTCTGCAGCCAGCTTCCTCGCTGGGGCGCTGGGCCTAGTTCTGGGGCTCTGGCCAGACCTCACCCCCAAAAATCACTGCCTTAGGTCAGTCCCAGACAACAGGAAGCTGGCTGCTCTCAGGCCCCATTGCCCAAGCTTTCCGGCGGGTGCCCCACTTGAGAGGTGAAAGGGCCTACCCACCGGGCCCCCCAGGCCAGCTGGGGATGGGGGTACGTCATTCTTCTCCCCATTGCGAAAGTGAGCCCCTGGATTGAGGAAACCGCTGCTGTCTCCTCTGCTGCCCTCCCCCAAGCCACCAGTAGCCAGAACGGCTCCTGCCACCACTGACTGATCGCCCAGGAAGGGCCCTTGGAGCTGAGGGCAAGGCCTCCCTCGGACCCTTCTCCATCCCTGTCTCTCTCTTTCCTAGATCTCCACAGAGATCCAGGGTGCAGCAGGGCAGAGTGGGGCGAGGCTCAGGGGGAAGGGGGAGGCTGGGAGGCAGCCAATGTCAGGGAAACTTGGAGCGTGGCCGACTCAGAGGAGAGAGGGGGTGGCGGGGAAGGGGGGTGAGGAGGAGTGAGGGAGGTGGCTGAGCCCCAGCCACTGAGCCTTACAGGGGACAGCCGCTTCCCAACATGGGTCTTTCCGGGCCCTCACCCACCCCAGGGACCCGTCTGGTTCCTGGAATGGGCCCAGTGGCACTTCTAGAGGCAGCAGCTAATGCTAACTAATGCTCTGCTCTGAGCCCTCCCCGCGGGGGACAGCCTCACCACCACCGTCCGCACCACCCGTCCCATCTTACAGGTGCAAGGACAGATGAGTTTAACGACCTGCCCAAGGTCACCAAGCCAGGAAGCGGGGAGCCAGGCTGGCTTTGAGCCCGGAGCTGATTCCGAACCAGCGCCCTGGCCCACTCCCCCGGGGCCGCCCCGTGGTTACTCCCGGGGAGGGGGAGGCCTCTGCCGTGGGGCCCACCTGTCCCGACAGTGGTGGAGGGCAGGCCACTCCTTTGCCCCTTCCCCACCTGGGCGTGCTCAAGCCCCAGGGGCTACGTGCCAGCCTGCCAGACAGGCTAAATTTAGGCTCGGAAATCAGAAATAGCTCTGACAGCGCTGAGCACTAATTAGCCGCTGCTCCTCGGCTGTGCCCACCGGGGAGACAGGTACCCTAAGGAGCGTGAGAGGAGCCAGAAGATGCCACTCACTCAGGGTGGAGTGAAACCCTCCTGGGAAACGGCTGCAGACCCCAGACCCCAGACCCAGGGCCCTCGGCAAGGAGGCGGTACCACGGGGCCGGGGGCTGAGAGACAAGTCCAAGGTTGGCGGACAGCGCTCACGTGGGACGGGAAAGGTCAGGGAGGTCCAGGTGTGGGGCGGGGGGGAGTGGGGAGAAACACTTGCCTCCCGTGAGGGGACCTGGGGGGAGGAAGAGCCCGGGCTGGATTCAGGACATCCAGCTTCTGGGCCCACCTAGCCTGACGACTCCTCTGTCTCCTTGAGCCTCAGCCTCCTCCTCCGGAAAATAGGCACATTTCCCTTCTGCCTCGCGGCTCCCAGAGCTCCCGGAAATACCCAGTGAGAAGCTGTGTTTTGATGTAATAATACTCTCCAGTGATGCACACTGCGCAGAGGGGTTTCACAGATTGGGGGGTGGGAGGAGTCCACCGAAGACCCCGAGGTGAGGGCCGGTGGGATGAGCAGAAGTTTGTGAAAACGTCCAGAGCCAACAGACCTGTCTCTGAGGCTTGGCCAAGAATGAACTGACCCTCCAGCCCCCCTTTCCCTGTTGCCCTTGAGGCTTTGAGTCAGAGAAAGAGGGAGAAAAGATCCATCTTTGAGGGCGTGGCCGAGAAAAGGAGCTGATTTCCAAACCTTCCTGTTAGAATGTATGGGGATCGTTCTCCCCTCCCCCGTCCCTTCCTCTCCAGGGGCAAGAGGGGCCTCCAGCCTCACTCCCCCAAGACCAGCCCCTTGCAAGCACTGCCTTGACCCACTCTCCCCCAAGTGCTGACATCTGGAGAGGTCTCCCTGGAGACTGACGGGCTCCGTCTGCATCTGGACACAGCCACACCCTCCGGTTTCACTTTCAGCTTGAGCTCAGACTATGTCCCAACCCACCTGCCCACCTTCTCCTCATGACGTCTGGCCCTTTGAGTCCCAGAATGCCCTTGAACTTGGGTACCAAGCCCAGTCTCAGACCAGCCCTACAGGGCCTCCACAGCCTGATGGGCCCAGAAGCCAGGAAGTGTCCCCCAGCCCCCACTTCCCCATCCATCTCCCCTCCGCCCACCTCTCCATGGCCTCAACCTTGGTTTTAGAGCTCTCAGTGCATCTCCAAACACAATCCATTTTGTTCACGTTTTAAAGTTCCAGTATATAGATTTTCTGGGGCAGTTCTAGGCAATCCCAGACTTAGAGGAGGACTCTGGAGTTACTGGCCCAGGATTAGGTGTTGAGAACCCCAAAAAGCTCACAGCTTCTCCCATCAGGGTTGAAGGGTCCCCATGGCAGGGACAAGGGGCAAGCCAGGTGGGAGAGCCAGGACAGCAGGGACTGCCCAGCTGATCTAAGCCGGTGGGAGAATTACAGCACCAACAGTACACATTCCCCAAACGTCCACTCTGTGCTAAGTGCCATTCCAAGTGGTTTCTATCTACTGACTCATTTAAACCTCAAAAAGAAGCTTGCACAGGAAATACTATGATGATCTCCAGTTCACAAATGGGAAACTGAGACAGAGAATGATTAAGTCGCTTGCCCAAGCTGACCTGCCTGGCAAGCTGGTAAGAAGACTCAGTTTCCTTCTCACTGAGGGCAGCGAGAAACGTGGGTCCCGAACCCCCAGGGGTCTTCAGACAGGCTGGGCCCGGTCCGCCGTCTGAGGAACCAGGAACAGCCAGCCCCATTTCCTGCCACCCAGCACCCTACGCTTCCTGTTGTTGCCCACACTGAGCTCTTACTCACTGGGGAACCCCCCCAGCACACCGTCTCTCAGAGGGAAGTGGAGGCCTCCCCACCCCCTCCCCATGTGCACACAGCTAGTTACCACCACTGCCCCACCCTCCAGGAGAGGTGGGCCCTCCCTCTCGTGGTTTCCGGCCACCAGGCAGTTTTGGGTCTAGGCCCCACTGTTGCTGACCTGCACGATGGCAGCGAGGGCAGCCTGGCCTGTGATGGCTGACGTTGGCAACCTTGGTGGGTCTCGGTAATGGAGGTGGGAAGAGGGGAAAGGCACAGTCCAGAGGGGCCTAGAAGGCCTCCAATATGGAGAGGACCCTATCTGCTTCCTCACGGTCGGGGAGAGTTTCTGGAGCACTTGCTCTGGGTCACGCAAACTCTACTTAATCTTTCAACAATCCCAGGAGGCCAGCCTGGGCCAGCAGCATTCTCTTTCTACCCGTGGGCAAAACTGAAGTTCAGAGAGGTCAAGTAACTTGCTCAAGGTCACCCAGGTAATAAGTGGCAAAGACAAAATCCAAGCCCCCAGCGTAATGACCTCAGAGCTCAGGAAGCTAGTCTGCTTTTCCCGAGAGTAACCCTTGCCCCCCTCAGAGGCGGGGACGCCTGAGCCACCTTCCAGGGCCCCATGCTCCCAGGAAAAGTGCAGAGGTAGCCCCCAGAGCAGCCCCACCTGCTCCTGCCCATCTTACCCAGCTCTTTGCCAACGGGCCCCAGATGTCCCTGTGAATCATGCTTACCACATCCTTGGGTTTCCTGGGTCAGCGTGTGCCAGCCCTGCCTGCTAAGAATGTCACCCCACAGTACCTGTCCAGGCCATCATCTGCCCACACGGCCCCAGCCCCGTTGGGATCCTCCATGTAAGACACCCCAGAGATGAGAGGTCCAGGGCCTGAGCACCCCTACAGCTACCCCTCCCCGAACTTCATCTGCCTCGCCCCAGAGAAGAGCGCTGGCCAACATAATGGAGTCTACCTCTGCTGTTCGGGGAAGGGGTCCAGCTGAAAGCAGGACTTCCAGGATCCACACCCTGCATGAGGCTGTCCTCACCTCCTCCCACAGCCTCCCCAAATGTCTACGTCCCTGGGCACATGCTAAGGGCAGCCCAGGGGGCCAGGCCCCAGCAGGCAAACTCGTCTCCGAATGGTTCGGCCTCCGAACCATGTGGATCAGCATCACCCTCGGCCTCAAGCACAACGTCCGGGACACCTTCCCTTGGTCCCTTGGTCCCAAGGTCACAGGCTCCTCCCTGACCAGACAGATCAGGGGTGTCCTATGCCTGGCCGTAAGCATGGAACTTCTGGAAGGCCTGGAAAGAGTGCCTTGTCATCCCAAACCCCGACCCTTCCAGGGGAAGGTCTGGGAAGACACGAGCCTTGGGCCCGGCGCAGGAGAGGCGAGAGCGTGGAGTCTGGCGGGCTGGTTTTCCCACCATCACAACAGGCCCGTGTCTCTGGGCAGCCATCACTCCTCCACTGTTGCTAAGGCGCAGCAGGAAACCCTGGCTCAACCTGCTCTTTCTCCCCACCCCCATTTTAAGCAGGGGCACCCCTCTCTCTCACAGCCTCCTTAGAAAATTAGCCCCCCACCACCCACATGGGAGAAAGGTCATGGTGGGGAAAGGGAGAGCAAGCTCCATCTCCTGTCTAGGGGTAGGCCTTGGGGGGGGGCGCCCTTCACCCACAAGATGGGTCCCACAGCCAGGAGCCAAGGAGTGATTTTGGGTCTCAGGATCCTACTCCCCACCAGGGACCAAATGGCTGCGATTAAGCAAAAGGAAGAGCTCCCCTGGGGCCATGTGACCATATCCGAAGGGCCTATGCGTTTGCCATCAAGACTCGGGGATTCCTGGCGGGTGGTGGGCCCATCACTCTCAGCAGTCGGAGGCTCTTCTCCACGTAGACATTCACTATGGACAGGACTCCACTCTGGCCACAGAGGCAGGCTCTGATGGAGACGCGCCCTGCGATATTGCTTGCCAGGCCCGCGGGGTTAGCCAAATACTTAGCCCAGGCAGCTGCAGGCGGGGGCGAGGCTGTCACCCCAGGGCGGGGCTCATGCCCCTGTTGGTGGAGAGTGAGGGGAGCCAGGTTCTTAGCCAAGCGAACTTGGGTGGGGTGTGTTCTGCTCACACAGGACAAGGGACAGGCTGATCCCTCCCCAGAAAGAAGGCCAAATATAAACACACTGGGGTGCTGTGGGCTGGGGTGGAAAGCTGAGCCCCAGTGGGTGCTGCCACCCTAGATTCCTACCCAGTTACTGCTGCTTTCTCCACCAAGACACCCTCTAAGACCCGGCTCTGGGCCTCCACCCTCCACACCCTGGTACTCAGGGACTCCCCATGGCGATTAGCATCAGACTCAGCCAATCAGAGCTAAGGCCAAAACACAAGCAGGGCAATCAAGAACTACACATGCATCAGAACCTCACCATTTGACTTTTGGATTTCCCACTGGTCTGAATTATTCATACCGCTCCTCCCCACTAGTGTGCGTATAACAGAGAGTGGACTGGGGCCCGCACCTCACCCTGATGGCCTGTCCCACCCCTGTCCACAGACACACACTTGGGGGGAAAGACAGACTCATATCCTACCCCCCCATCAGGCTGGCAGGGGTCCAGGGATCCACCACCAACTCAGGCTCCCCAGATGGACCCCCAGAGACTGTCTCTCCTCATTCTCCTCCCCTCCCCCATCTGCTCAGCTCAGCTCAGCTTTGCCAGGCCATGGGTTTGGGGAAAGGAAAGCAGGTGGGGAGATGGGGTAATCAGGGCCTGCCCCGTGTGAGGTGTCTCTCAGAGTCCCTCCCTCTCCCCTAATCAAGCAAAGTACCTTCACAAGGATAGACCAGACCCCACCCCACCCGATAGCTCCTCCAAACCCCTCCTAGCCTTCCTTCTGGGAGGGGGCAGCCAAGATTTCTAGGAACTCTTATGAGGGGCCATGCAGAGGATCTGGCGAGTACTGCCCAATGACTGGCCAAGGGAGGGGAAATGATGTCAAGGAGATGGAGGGGACACCAGACTGAGCACTGCCGCGGGCCAGCATCGCTCGCCTGCCTGCACCTCCCCTGGGCCCCCTCCCTCAGACCTGCAGTGCCTGCCTGCTTAGGCTGCAAAGTGCCCCTGGGAAAAAGCACAGCCTCATTCGCCTGTCACCCAGAGTCCAGCAAGGGAGCTGACAGCAGACAGGCCACCAGGCAATTAGTTAGAGAAGGAAGCCTGGGACAGGGCTGAGGTAGGGAGAGGGAAGTGAGAATGAGTGGCCCTTCCCCCTCCCTACTTCTGCCTCCCACCAGGTCTTAGGGAGCCCTGATTTTGCTCGGGAGCCCCTCCCCAAACACATCCTGACTGCGTCCAGGCTCAGCCTGAGCTGATGGCTCTCTCCCCAGGGGCCTAGTCTCCAAGCCCCCCAATTCCTCCAGCAGGTGATAGCGGGGTTGGGGGGTGGTTCCAGGATTCTGCACCACCCCAAGCCAGAGAGACCAACCCATCCTGACCCCACCCCTCCTAACCTTAATCCCTTCAGTGGGCTGGAGGAAATGTCCAAGATAAGGACCCACAGGCAATCTCTCCTGCACAGACACTCCCTCTGCATGATCTGAGGACCCAGCTCCCAGTAGCCCAGGCACGAACGAATCAGGACCAAACACCTGAACTCGGTCTCCAGCTCCCAGGACGTTAAAATGTAACCCTTCCGTCTTTGGCCCGGAGACACAAGCAGATGCTCCAGACCTGCGCCCCATGGCTGGGCCTGCGTGCAGCGCGGAAAGGGATGCCCCAGGACCCCCCTTGCGTGCCGGGCTCCCAACTTCCTCGCAGGACATTTTTGTTTAGACCTGTAGACCCAGGAGCGCCGGGGAAGGGGGTGTCTTGGGGCGGCAGACTGGGCGACTGCAGAAGAAAGTTTTGGGGGGGGGAGTGCTAAGTCACTCTGAAAGAAGCCACTGTCACTCCCACCCCCTGTAGGGGCAGCCACCGGGCCGGGGATCTCCAAGCGGTACCTGAGCCCCCGGGGGCGCGGACGCGTGCCGAGCCCCTGGAGCCCCCCGCCCGCGCCCAGCGCGCGGCGGGTCACACTCACCAGAACCCGGTTAAACCTCTCCTCCAGCTCTCGGGCCGCGGGCATCGGCTGCTTGGGCGCCGCGGGCTGCTTGGGGGACGGCGCGGCGGGGCCCGCGGGCTGCTCCGCGCTGCCGGCCGCGTTGCCCATGGTGGTCCCCACCCAGTCGGCCAGGCGCCTCCAGCCTCGGAAATCCAGCTTTCCGGGGGGCCGGGGACGCGGCTCCGGGCCTGGGGGCAGGGGCTGCGGGGGGGCGAGCTGGGCAGCGGCGGGCGGCGGCGGCGCGGGCTCGGCTCGGCGGCGCTCGGCTCAGCGGCGCGCGAGGGCCGGGGCGCGGCGTCCCATCGGGGCGGCCCCGTCCGAGGAGCCGGGCGGCGAGCTGCGGGGTGGGGGGAGGAAGTCAGGCTGCAGGCCGCCGGGGCCAGAGGGCTGGGCCGGGGGCAGGAAGCTGCGGCGCGGGCTCCCCCCTCGGCGATTTTCTAACTTCTGCTGTCGCTCCCCGAGCGCGCAAACCGCATTTCGCCGCCGCCGCTACGCGCCCGGCCCCCGGGGGGCGGGCTGGAGGGAGGGGGCGGGCGCGGGGCGCGGGCCGGGGGTCCGCCGCTGCCATGGCGCGGCGGGGAGGGGGCGGCCGACCCGCTTCACCTGCCGCAGAGGGGGCGGCGGGCGCCGCTTCACCTGCCGGAGCGGGAGGCGACCGAGGCGAGGCAGAGGCGGCGGCGCGCGCCGGCGCCTCCGGGTCCTAGAACCGCATGCTCCCGCTCGCTCGGAGCCGGGGATCGGCGGGGTCTGGGTGAGGGGAGGTGGGGAAGGCGGGGGGCGGGGGGCGGTGTCACCGCCTGGGAGTCGGGAGGGGGAAGCCTCCTTGTCGAGGATTGCCAGCAACTGCGAGCGCGGCTTGGAGACCCATGACGGTGCGGCGTTGGGGCGCAAGGACTGGGTCCCCCTCCCGGATTCCCGACTGAGAAGGTGGGAACCCCCTTCCGGGCCCCCCACCCCTTGTTTCTGTCCTCCTCTGTTTAGTCCAGAGAGGAGCTGAGGACCAGAGGGAACCATCTGCAAATGAGAACCCCAAAGCAGGGCGGGGGGGCGCAGATTCAGGCCAGCGGAGAGCCCCCCGACCTGTCCCAACCTGGACCAACTCTGCGCGCACGCCGACATCCTCAGGGTCGTAGAATGGGAGCGCCTATGGGAAAAGGCAAGCTGCCAGAATCTGGAGACCACCAAGGCGGTCTCAAGGAGAAGCACGGGGGTTGGGAAACAGAGGATTAAAGCCAGCATATCCAGGCTGAGAAAGGAGCAGGCTCCGCAGAGGAGGAAAAAAAAAAAAATCTCCTGACGCTGTCACCTCCAGGGACCTAGGGTGGCCGCTCACCTTGGCGAATAATAATCCCTGAAGTCTAGCAATTACAGAAATGCTTCCAGAGGTCTTCTCTCATTCATCCCGACAATGACCAGGGAAGGTAGGTGTTGATATCTTCATTTAGAGATGGGAAAACTGAGGCTCACTGTGGTCAAGTGACTTGCCCAAGGGCACACAACTAATAAGGGGCAGAGAGGACTCTCAAAATCCACACTGCGTTGGGGCTGCTGTCCGAGCCCCCACTGCCCCCCTCATCCAGGGTTGTCCAGAAAGGTGAGCAAGTATTGGGAGGCTTAGAACCCCAGGTCTGAGACATAATCTCCAACCTCTCAGTTGCTCCTTTTGTTCCCCATTTAATTTGTAGAGATCCCCAATTACCCCTCCCTGCACTTCCAAGACATTGAGGAGGGAGGGCCCACTAAAGGAGCCCTAGATTTCCTCCAGATCAGGCCAGAGGCCATAAGTATCCCTTCCCCTTAGAGCCTTCTCTTCCCCCTGCGCCCCCCCCCCCCCACACACACACATCCAGAACCACCGACAGGAGTTAAGCAGGAGCTGGGAAATCTATCTAACTTTAAGGAAGGCCCTGGGATGAAACAGCCCCTTCCCCCAGACCGACCTGATTTAAGCATTTCTTTTGCCAAGGTCACCAGCACCTCTGGTGGGTGAGAGAGATGTGGTTCCTGATTTCATGTCCCAGCCAGGGACCCATAAGGTAAGACAAAGCAGGATTTTCCTTGGGAATGCTAAGAAGGTGATCCATTCTGTGCCTATGACCCTTATCTTCAGCTGAAGATGGTCCAGTCTTGTCAGTGGGTTCTTGCCCTTGAGATTAACTAGGACCTCCTTTTTTTTTCTTTTTAAAGAATGTAGTCCCCGGTCCCCTCGATGGTTGTCTCTTTCCATTTAACAATAACAAACCTTTAATTTACACCAGCTGTATGCCCAGCACTGCACTCACTCCTGGAGAATCTGTGGCAGATGAAAAGAGTCCCCATTATTAGGCTGCTCACCCCTAGCAAGGGACAGACTCCAAACACATCTGGGGGAGTGACTGCCACCAGTCAGACTGGTGCCAGGTTTTCATGCTTCCTCTCGCCCAGAACTACTTCTTTGGGTAGGAGAAGGGTGGGAGTTGTGTCCCCCGGCTGAAAATCCGAGCAGGGTGGGGAGCCCCTAATGGAGCAGTTGCCAGCCTGAGCCCTCAACCCCCGGGGATGCTCTGGCCAACCACCGCCACCCAAGGCCTGGTGGAAACAAGGTTGGGCTAAGTAGAACCTCTTATGTGGAAAATGATGAGCTCAGCAAGCCTACACCCTGTCGCGTGCACCCTGACGAGAAATGTGAGGCACAAAATAAGGGAGAGAATTTAATCAATTATTACCTAATAAATTTGGTCGGCTTGGCAGGAAGTGTCTTTCCAATCAGGGTCCACAGAGGAGGAAATCCTAGAAGGGATGCTTGGTGAAGTTTGGAACCAATGCTTTAGTGGGTCTGTGCTTCCCCCTGCTGGGCGAAGGAGGTATGACAGCCAAAACAGGGCGAGGCCTCCAGAGGTGATGGAGATGGAGTCACAGTGTGGGTGACACTGTTGTGGCCTTGTCACCTCGTATGGAGGAATTGTGCAGTCACTGGGAACACTCAGAGCTCAGGTGACTGAGCAGGTCTCCCCAGGAATCTCCCTCCCTCTGCCTGCTCACCATTACTCAGTGGGTACCTCTTAAAATTAAAAAAAAAAAAAATTTTTTTTTAAAGGTAATACATACATGTGCTCAGTTTAAAAGAGCAACAGTTTTAATGAATCTTTCCAGAGATGTTTTGGGCATATACAAGCAGTGTGTGTGTGTGTGTGTGTTTTTAACACAGATGGTAGCACACATTCCACAATTTAGCACCTTGCTATTTTCACTTAATAATGTACCTGCCTCTACAAGATCTACATAGTCCTCTATCATATGGATGTGTCATGGTCTCTTTCACTCCTCTCCTCCTAGTGGGTATTTAGTTTGTGTCAGTCTTTTGTTGCAACAGACAATGGTGCCTGCAGGAAATATCTGGGTACATACACTTGTCGGTACTTATGTGTGTATCCATAAGACAAATTTATAAATATGACAGTGCTGAGTCAAAGGTTATGCCCTTTGGGGTAGATTTTTGGGAATTTGGATAGATTTGGAATTGCCCTCAAAAAGTTCACACCAATTTGCAACCCCTGTAAATGGGATGCCTGTTTTCCCACATCCTCACTCTGTTATATTAAAGGTATTGTAAGGCCTTTTGGTGTTTGGTGAGGCCGATTTGAAAGTCTTTGTCACAAGGCAGGTAACGATCTGTCTGTTCCTCCAAGGAAGAAACCGTATCTCTTCTGTCCCTATATCCGCAGTGCAGGACTTAAATTGTGAATGAAAGGAAACCGGCTTGCGTTTTGGCGGGGATGGAGGGAGGGGGTGGAGGGTTAGAGCTAAGCAGGAAGCCTGTCCTTTTATTTTTTTTTTTTAAGATTTTATTTTTTTATTTATTCATTCATGAGAGACAGAGAGAGAGAGAGGCAGAGGGAGAAGCAGGCTCCCAAGGAGCCCGATGTGGGAATCGATCCCAGGACCCTGGGATCATGACCTGAGCTGAAGGCAGATGCTTAACCATCTGAGCTACCCAGGCGCCCAGGAAGCCTGTCCTTAGGGTTACTCTCTTTTCCAAGCCCTGGTCAAGCCCCTGCCCCAAACCCAATAGACCTTCTCCTGCAGGAGCCTCCCAGATTCTGAGATCTGAGGTTGAAGGCCCAGCATTCCCAAAGCAGCTCTCACTTAGCTCTCCTGCATCCCAGGGATGGGTGGCATCATCACTGAACCGCCTCGAGACTGGAAATGAGCCAGGTGTCCAGCTACGGGGGATCCGTGAAACCAGCAATCCAATAGAACTTTCTACAATGATGGAAATGTTCCGTTCTGTCGATGCTGTCCAACATGATAGCCACCGGCCACAGGTAGCTATACCGAGCTCTTGAAATGTGGCTAGTGCCACCGAGGACATGAATTTCAAATTTGACTCGATTGTAATTAATTTCAATGTAAATAGCTACATGTGGCTACTATGCTGGACAATGAAAGGTTAAATAAACTATAGTACATCTCCACAATGAAAAAATATGCAGGGGTGCCTGGCTGGCTCAGTCGTTGGGCGTCTGCCTTTGGCTCTGGCCGTGATCCCGGAGTCCTGGGATCGAGCCCCGCATAGGCCTCCCTGCTCCTCGGGAAGCCTGCTTCTCCCTCTCCCACTCCCCCTGCTTGTGTTCCCTCTCTCGCTGTGTCTCTCTCTGTCAAATAAATAAATAAAATCTTTAAAAAAAAAAAGAAAAGAAAAGAAAAAATAAATACAAAAAAAGAAAAAATATGCAGTTGTAAAAAAACAAAAAAGAACCTGTCAGATATTGATATGGAAAGATCTCCAGGATATATTTGGAAGCAAAAATGCCGTGCAAAACAGTATATATGTTGTTACCTTTTGTGTAAGAAAGGGAGGTGGATATAGGAATAAATGTATTTGCTTGAATATATGTCAGCAACGTAACAAAAGTAGTCGCCTATAAGGTGCGGGGAAACAGGGTGGACAAGGCAGAGGTGGAAGCAAGATTTCTCGATGCATTCCTTTCTAAACTGTTTCGATTTTTGAACCATATGTATTTATTCCCCATTCAGAAAGTGAAGGTAAAATAAAGGCAAGTTGCTTGCTAACCAAGGAGAGCTGCTCTATCCCTCTTGTTAGCACCTTGTGGTGGATGAGGAAACCCCACTGTCCTGTCTACGTGACCTACCAGAGGACAGCCCAGGGGAGGGGGAGGGGCAACCCCTCACGGGCCGTACCCCACGTGACTCACGGGCCCACACCCAGGAGTGCGTCAGAATCAGAATCTCAGCAGATGGGCCTTTTATGGTCCACCAGGTAACTCTCCAGCACTGAACTATCCTCGTCAACGTCTTCCAGAGAAGAGAGGATAAGCCCTAGTACCAGACCCTTGTCCCTGCCCTATAGACAGCCAGGCCTAAAGACTGGAAAGAAGCCAGGTGATCACAGGTGAAATGGTCCCAGAAGTCTTCCGAGCATCGAGGACACCATAGCAGGGACTTTCTGTGTGTCATTCGGAGCTGGATGGCAGCCCTGCAAGGCAGGCCCTATTGCTGTGTCCTTCGAGCTCGGTGTCCTCTGAAATGACTGATTTATCCAAGGCTGCCCAGCTGGTAAACGTCAGAGCTAGGATCTGAATCCAGTCCTAAAACCCCTGAGCCTCAGTTTTCTCATTATGAAAAAATGGTGATAGGATTTCATAGAATTGTTTTTTGGTTTTTGGGTTTTTTTTAAGATTTGATTTATTTATTTGACAGAGAGAGAGAGCTCACACAAGCAGGGCGAGCAGCAGGCAGAGGGAGAGGGAGAAGCCGGCTCCCCATGGAGCAGGAAGTCTGATGTAGGGCTCTATCGATGGGAGGACCCCGGGATCATGACCTGAGCCAAAGGCAGATGCTTAACGGACTGAGCCATCCAGCCGCCCCTCATAGAATTGGGGTTTTTTGTTTTTTTTTTTTTTTTAAGATTTTATTTATTTATTCATGAGAGACAGAGAGAGAGAGAGAGAGAGAGAGAGAGGCAGAGGGAGAAGCAGGCTCCCAAGGAGCAGGAAACCCGATGCGGGACTCGATCCCAGGACCCTGAGATCATGACCTGAGCCGAAGGCAGACGCTTAACCATCTGAGCCACCCAGGCACCCCATAGAATTGTTTTAAATAGTAAATAAAATTTCAAGTTAAGAGTTATCAGAGACTTTCATTTCCAGCAATACGGTGGTCTATAGGTCCAGAGAAACCCTTCTGGTACAAAACAACTAGAAATGCTAAATAAAAGATAAAGTGTGTGCGTGCGCGCGCGCACACATGATATTTTCAATGCAAGGCCAAGCTTGCAAGAAAAGAAAATCCCCAAAGGCACAAATCCAAAATGGAACAAGATAAAACCTGGGGCCTCCTAGGGTAGGAGGTTGGAGCAGACACAATCCGCCCCTCTCAAAAGTCAAGGGTGTCCAAAAGGTAACATCCTTGGATAAACATGAAAGAAATAAACCCACCCTGCTGAGAGACAATAGGATACTTGCCCGTCTCATTTTATCAAGAATGTATAACCATTCTACAGTTATATGCACCTAATAGCATAGCTTCAAAATCATAAACAGAAATAGTGGGAAACATAGACAACTCCACCAATATAAAGGAAGATTTAAATCACCTCCCTCTGGAATTGGTAGTTTAAGCAGACCAAAAAAAAAAAAAAAAAAAAATCAGTAAGTGTGTAGAAGATTTGAACAGTACAACTGACAAGCTTAATTTAATTGAATACTTTGATTTCTCCAGTCAACAACCGGCAAACACACTCTTGCTTTCAGGCACATATTTACAAAAGTGACCACATATTAGATCACAAGGCAAGTCCTGACCAATTCAAAACAATCAAACGTTACTCATTATCTGACAGCAATACAATTAAATTAGAAATCAATAATCAAGGGGCGCCTGGCTGGCTCAGCTGGAAGAGCATGTGACTCTTGATCTCGAGGGTTGCGAGTTTGAGCCCCACGTTGGGTGTAGAGATTACTTAAAAATAAAATCTTAAAAAAAAAAAAAGAAATCAATAATCAAAAGACAGCATAAAAAGAAAAGACAACCCCGTGCATTTCAAAATGTCAAAATGCACTTCTGAATAATTCATGAGTTGAAATTAGAAAATATTTGGAATAGAATATCAAAAATATTATGTAGAAAATCCTTGGCACAGAGGGCCCAAAAAATGGCAGGAGTATGATGATAAAGACGCAACAGTATTATGTGGAGTGAGAGGTGTCTAATGAGAGAAACGTGGCAGTAGTTAGTTCTGCGGTCAAAGGAGGGGTGAAGATTGAAGGACTTGGAGGTAAACACCGAGTCTGGGAAGAGGGGACCCAAAGGATGAGTTACAAACAACAACCCTGTGAGTGAAGGATTATTCTGGTCCTGTTTCCCTCATGAGGCCCCTGAGGCCGCCACCAGTGGGACAACTCAAATCATTCAGTTAGAAAATGGCACAACCAGGATTTAAGCCCACGTTGGCCCTCTCACTTTTCATGCTGCCCCTGAGGGAGGGAGGTGGGGACAAGCCTTTCGGTTAACACCGAACAGTCTGCCAAGAAGGTATTGGGTCCCCTCTCAAGCTTTGGAGTGTCTGTCTGATCTGAGAGGCCACAAACCACAGCGGTCACCTTCATTGCTCAGTCTGTCTGTCTGTCTCAGCCAGCTCTGCTAGCCCACCCAAAGTGACAAATGTGGTCTTCCATTTTTTGTTTTTTTTTAAGATTTTATTTATTTATTTGAGAGAGAGAATGAGAGACAGAGAGCATGAGAGGGAGGAGGGTCAGAGGGAGAAGCAGACTCCCCGCCGAGCAGGGAGCCCGATGCGGGACTCGAACCCGGGACTCCAGGATCATGACCTGAGCCGAAGGCAGTCGCCCAACCGACTGAGCCACCCAGGCGCCCTGATTCTTTTTTTTTTTTAAAGATTTTATTTATTTATTTGAGAGAGAGAATGAGAGACAGAGAGCATGAGAGGGAAGAGGGCAGAGGGAGAAGCAGACCCCCTGCCGAGCAGGGAGCCCGACGCGGGACTCGAACCCGGGACTCCAGGATCACGACCTGAGCCGAAGGCAGTCGCCCAACCGACTGAGCCACCCAGGCGCCCTGGTCTTTCGTTTTTGAAGCCCACACAAACTAGGGCAGATGAGGCCCCAGCCAGCCACTAGCCACGTGGAAGGTGGCGCACCGGGGCCCAGAGCTGCCGAGCTAAGAGGGAGGGTGGGCTGAGGGAGCCACTGGGAGCACCCAGGCCCATCAGGGCTAGGGGGCACCTACAATGGGGAATGGAGCCTGGACCTGGCACATAGTGAGTGTTGACTAAAGGGGCATTCATGGAAGACCCGATGAATACCAGGCATTGGGCCTGTGAGAGGGTCTCCTTTACTTTGATCGTCATGGTAACACACTGTAGTTGGGGTTATTAGACCCTTTTTTTTTTTTTTTAACAGAAGGGGAGAGCAGGGCTCAGAGAGTGACTTGTCCAAGGTCAAGAAAATGGCAGAGCAGAGACAGGAACCCCAGGTCTGGGGGCCTAGCTCCCCTGGCCGTTTTCCCTGTAGCAGAGACAGCCAGCTCTCGAAGACCCCCCTCCTGGCCAGCCAGCTGACCCACCGGCCACTGTAATGAAAGCCAAGACCTTGGGCAAGCTGCTGAACCTCTTTACTCATTATCCAATGATGATTTATGGTGGGCCAACAGTGTACCAGGCACCAGAATTAGTAGAATAGAATTCTCCAATTCGATTAGATTGGAATTAGACCCAGGCCTGCCTGGGAAGAGCTGACAGCCTACAGTGGGGGGCATGAGGGGAGGTTCTGTGTGCCAGAGGGTTAGTTAGTGAAGAAACTAACCTTAAACCCACTTCTGAGGGGCGTCTGGGTGGCTCAGTCAGTTAAGCACCTGACTCTTGATTTCCACTCCAGTCATGATCTCAGGGTCATGATCTCAGGGTCATGATCTCAAGGTCGTGGGATGGAGTTCCCCCCCCCTTAAGCCCCGCAAGCCCTGCATCAGGCTCCCTGCTCAGCAGGGAGTATGCTTCTCCCTCTCACTCTGCCCCTCCTACCCCCCCATGCACACGCTTTCTCTCTCTAAAGATTTATTTACTCATTTATTTGAAAGAGAGAGAGCACGGGCGGGGGGAGGAGCAGTGGGAAAGGGAGAAGCAGACTCCCTGCTCAGCAGGGAGCCCCATTCGGGGCTCTATCCCAGAACCCTAAGATCATGACCTGAGCTGAAGGCAGACACTTAACGGACTGGGCCACCCAGGTGCCCCAATAAATAAATAAATCTTAAGAAACAAACAAACAAAAAAACCCCACTCCTGAAATTTGTGGGTCAAGGGCCAGAAATCAACTAGAGCCCACTTACAATTCATCTAAATATTTAAAAGTTATAAACCAAGCCAACACAAATAAATAAATCTTATCTTCTTACTCTAGTAAGAAGAACATACCCGAGGACCCGAAAACCCAGGTTCAAATAAAAAATTCTAGGACTGGGGCACCTGGCTGGCTCAGTCAGTGGAGCATGTGACTCGATCTGGGGGTCATGAGTTCAAGTCCCATGTTGGGGATGGGCCTACTTTAAAAAAAATATTCTAGGACTATGCACTGGAACGTGACAGTTCAGGGAGAGTGCCCCCTTCCCTTCCCACCCCAGGCTCTGTCCTGCATGAAGAAGAGCTATAGTCACGCGCGCGTGTGCCCACACACACACACACACACACAGCCACATATCCAAGCCCCACCCACACCCCCTTAAACAGCACCCTTACCCACCTATACACACCAACTGTACGGTCTGCCCTTAGAAGAATAAGCCTGAGACATAGTCTGTGCAAGCCCAGCAAACAGGGCTTGGGGCACTCTGGGCAGGGAACCCCGAGACTCCAGGTAACTAAGGCATGGTCAACTTCTGTGCTCTCTCAAAATGGTAGCCTCTAGCCACATACGACTACTTAAATTTTTATTTAAATTATTTAAAATTAAATAAAATTTTAGGGGTGCCTGGGTGGCTCAGTCATTGGGCGTCTACCTTCGGCTCAGGTCATGATCCCAGGGTTCTGGAATCAAGCTCCACATGGGGCTCTCTGCTCAGCGGGAAGCCTGCTTCTCCCTCTCCCACTCCCCTTGCTTGTGTTCCCTCTCTCGCTGTCTCTCTCTCTGTCAAATAAATAAATAAAATCTTTTAAAAAATTAAATAAAATTTTGGGCGCCTGGGTGGCTCAGTTGGTTAAGCGACTGCCTTCGGCTCAGGTCATGATCCTGGAGTCCCGGGATCGAGTCCCACATCGGGCTCCCTGCTCAGCAGGGGGTCTGCTTCTCCCTCTGCCCTCTTCCCTCTCGTGCTCTCTGTCTCTCATTCTCTCTCTCTCAAATACATAAATAAAATCTAAAAAAAAAAATTAAATTAAATTTTAAAAGTCAGTTCCAGGGGGCGCCTGGGTGGTTAAGCGTCTGCCTTCGGCTCAGGTCATGATCTCAGGGTCCTGGGATCGAGTCCCACATCGGGCTTCCTGCTCCTTGGGAGCCTGCTTCTCCCTCTGCCTCTCTCTCTCTCTCTCTCTGTCTCTCATGAATAAATAAATAAAAATCTTTAAAAAAAAAAAAAAAGTCAGTTCCAGGATGCCTGGGTGTCTGCCTTCGGCTCAGGTCATGATCCCAGGGTCCTGGGATCGAGTCCCACATCGGGCTCCTGGCTCAGCGGGGAGCCTGCTTCTCCCTCTGCCTGCTGCTCCCCCTCTCTCTCTGACAAATAAATAAATAATCTTAAAAAAAGATAAAAAGTCAGTTCCTAAGTCACAGTGAGCCACATTCCAAGTGCTCAATAGCCACATGTCGCTAGTGGCTACCATATTGGACAGTGCAGACAGAGAACATTTCCATTATCACAGAAAATGCCCCTGGACAGCGCTGGTCTAGAAGGTGAAGCAGTGCTCCCAGTGGGCTCCTCACCCTCTGGGGGGGGTGGATACATCTGGAGGAGGCCAGAGCTGGACCCCTCTTTCCCAGATGTAAAGGGAGAACTGCCAGAGGATGTCAGGAAGTCTTCACAGAGAGGGTGACATTAGAGCATTTGACCAAATTAGTGGGAGGGGATAGAAAAAGGGTGGTGAATGGCCATCCAGATATAGAAAGCATGTGCAAAAGTCCAGTGGCAATGATCTGTTGGGAGAAACACAACAGATTGGGTATGACTGGAATGCAGGGCATGGATCTAGAAGGGGGAGGATGGGAGTCTGGAAGGATCCACTGCCAAGCCTCTCAAGGTGCGGGGGCCAAGCTAACGTTATGAGACTCAAGCCTGGTAGTTGATGGGATCAGGTGGAGCCGGAGAGACAGGACCATCTGGGCGCATCAGAAAGAGATGGTAAAACTGAAGACCAGTTGCAGACTTAAACAAAACAACAGACCAGGAGAGAGAGAAGCAGAGGAGAGGGAAGGGAGATATCTTTTAGAGGAAAGATATGGCTTTGATATAAGGGTGAAAAATAGCTCGTGCTTGGAGTGCAGGTGACAGAGAGCAGGTGAGTCACAACAGGCACGAGGACAACGTTACAGATTAGAAGAGACGTAAACAGTTCCATTTGGGATTCTTAGAAGCTGAAAGGCATCCACAGGGCCAGTCCAGACAGGAGAGTGGAGATTCAGGGCTGCACTACTAAGTGGGTGAAGAAGAAATGGATGTGGAAGCCACTAGAAGGCTGAGCTCTGGGGCACCTGGGTGGCTTAGTGGGTTAGGCGTCTGACTCTTGATCTCAGCTCAAGTCTTGATCTCAGGGTCGTGAGTTCAAGCCCCTCCATGCTGGGTGTGGAGCCTACTTTAAAAAAAAAAAGAAGAAGAAGAAGAAGAAGAAGGCTGAGCTCTCCCACGGAGGTAAACAAGTCTGGAGACCCATCTGTGGATCAAAACTGGGAGGATGATGCCTCCACTGAGGTTTCAGGAGGCCACAAGAAAAACCAGGACCTGCAGATTTCCCCAGATAAACCGCCTCCTGCAAGGCCGACTCCCAGAACACCCAGCAGGCACCAGCTAGCATTCTGTCATTTGCTGGTAAGGGAGGCTGGGTGGAGACTGAGGAAGCTCAGCTCTGGGAGGTTTCAGGGAGGAAGGAGACTGAGTCCCAGGCCCTGTGAGGCAGTCAAGAGGGTAAGGACAATAAGATGTTGGACAAGTAGGATGTTCCTAGTGGCCTTCAAAAAGAATAATGCTTTCGGGCGCCTGGGTGGCTCAGATGGTTAAGCGTCTGCCTTCGGCTCAGGTCATGATCCCAGGGTCCTGGGATCGAGTCCCATATCGGGCTCCCGGCTCAGCGGACCCTCTACCCTCTCATGCTGTTTCTCTCTCACTCGCTCTCTAAAAAATAAATAAAATCTAAAAAAAAAAAAAAAAAGAATAATGCTTTCAACAGGAGCTGCTGAATTTCAAAGGCAAAGTTTGGAGGCAGGAGGGAGAGAAGAGGAGAAAAAGGGGCAGAGCCTAAGCCTATCATCAACAGAAAGAAAACACACATATAATTAATAGTGTCATTCTTTTTTTTTTTTTAAGATTTTATTTATTTGCGAGACAGAGAATGAGAGACAGAGAGCATGAGAGGGAGGAGGGTCAGAGGGAGAAGCAGACTCCCTGCTGAGCAGGGAGCCCGATGTGGGACATGATCCCGGAACTCCAGGATCATGACCTGAGCCGAGGCAGTCGCTTAACCAACTGAGCCACCCAGGCGCCCAATAGTGTCATTCTTAACCTGTGTTGAAAATCTGATTGGAATTTTTACAGATAACTCCAGGGGTTAGTCCTTAGAGATTCAGGAGTTCCATAAACCCCTTAAGGTGGAGACCCTCATCCCCAAGAACACAATATTGCTTGTGTAGTATTTCCAACAAGGATGTGTGGCCTGAATCTACACATAAGGAAACACCAGACAAACCCAAACTGAGGAGCACTCAATTAAAAGAAAGGGGGAGGGGGGAAGCTCTACTCTGAAAAATTGTGAAAGATGGAAAAAAGATAAGGAATTTCTCCAGATTGAAGAAGTTTAAAGAAATGTAATATGTGATCCTAGTCTGGATCCTACACTAAATGCTCTAAGGGACCCTTATGGACTCAACTGATCACATTGGAATATGGACAGTAGATTAGTTACAAGTATTATATCAATGTTAAATTTCCCAAAGTTGAAAAGTCTACTGTGGTTGTGCAAGAGAATGCCCTTGTTCTTAGGAAATAGCCATTTACTTGTGAGCAAATGAGCATAATGGTGGCCACCCTCAGTTCAGGAGGGAAAAAAAATACACACACACAGAGTGACAGGGGAAGAAAACAGGACGAAATTTTAACAACTGGTGATGGTATATGGATATTTTGGTATATGGTATATTTTAGCAACTGGGTAAGTGGTATATGGAGGATCTTTGTATAGTTCTTGCAACTCTCCTGTAAGCTTGAAATTTTTCCAAATAAAAAGTTTAAAAAAAAAAAGAAAGAAAGAAAGAAAACCTCTACCCAAACCAGGCGCTCTGAAGTTAGGGCCATTTATCCTGCTCTTCCCCAGCGCTGGTCCTGGATTGGCCCAGGGCAGACCCTCGGTCGGGGTCCTGGGTCTACAGGGCAGAATTAGGGGCACAGGTGGTGACTGGAAGGGCCGAGGCCGCCGCTTGGGGACATTCCTCGCCCCCGACATTTTCTGACCTGACAGCTGAAGCAGCCGCGGCCCCAAGCCCCAGTGACTCACCCGCTGGACTCCCGGGGCGGAGGGGGGAGCCCCGCCCCGCACGCAGGGCCCCGGCCAGCAGGTGCCGCTGTTGAGCCAGCTCCGGCGGACCCTGCAGAGGCTCAGCCGGGACCCGGAGATGGTGAGCCCACGGGGTGTCTGGATTCCAGAGCGCGGCCCACCGGGGTCTGTAAGCAGCCTCGCTCGTCCTTGCCGGGGTCTAACTTCCCACTCCCAGGCTTCAGCTTCCCCGCACCCCCTCCCCCACCGTGGATGCCCCAAACGACTCCCTAGGATGACGCCTGGTGGAGGAAGGGAGGGGATAAGCAGGAAGAGGCTTCAGTCCTTGGCCCTAGAGTCTTGAGTAGCAAATTAATCTTCCCTTTTCTCTGCCCCATCTTTTCTTCTTCCTACCCCTTCCCTCCACCCCATTCACTCCCTCCGCCTCCTCTTTTCCCTCCTCTCCCTCCTCCTTCCCCTCCTCCCCCTCCTCCTCCTCTTCTTCCTCCTCCTCCTCCCACACTTGAGCAGCCCCAGGCTTTCAAAACAAACACACCCCTCCCTGACCCATCCCCAGCTTGCCTGGGCCTTTCTCAAGAAGTTGTTGCTCCTAGACTCCAGTTCCTTCTGCTGGTCTGGGAATCTGGATGGAGATAGATAGGGAGGGGGTAACAGGGTGCTGAGGAGGGTAGGGAGAGGCCCTGTGGTGTTTTTTCTTCCTGGGTAGAAAGGAGTTGCTGTCCCACTTCCTGGCTGGCTCAGTTGGAGGAGACTGCGACTCTTGATCTCAGGGTCTTGAGTTGAGCCCCACATGGGATGTAGAGATTACTAAAATAAATTTAAAAACAGGGAAGAAAGGAAGGAAGAGAGGGAAGGAGGGAGGGTGGGAGGAAAGATGGAAGGAAGGGAGGGAGGGAGGAAGGAAGGAAGGAAGGAGTTGCTCTCACACAGCCCCCCTACAGTAGAGTGGGATGTGCTGGGGAGGTGGGGTGGGGGGGAGTCTTCCCTGCCTGGGATGGTGGAGCTGGCCCTTTACTCCAGCTCTCTCCTGGCCTTCCCAGACTCAGGATGAAAGGGGCCTACAGAGGTCATTTTGTCCATCCCCCTAGTCCAGGAAGGACCGTAACTGTGTGAAACTCTCCCAATCCTCCATGTTCACTAACTTCTTCAACAACCCTCCACTGAACACCAGCTTTGTGCAAGGTACCAGGAGCTTTCCCTGATGCCAGCACCTTAAATCCTCACTAGGACCACTGGAGATGGGCACGTTCGTCTGAGCTGACTTGTCCAATGATCCAGTTCAATGCAGTGCTCCGCTGTGGCTCCTTCTGACTCACCCAGTGGGACCGACCTCCTTTAGCTCTGGGGCCCCCACTGTTATAGCATGTGCCTCACCAGCTTCCAGGGATGTGTTTTTGTGGGTCCCCCACCCCTACCAGACAGGACTCCAGACCACAGCGGCCAGAGACAGTGAAGCCTGGGGGCACCTGCTCTAGCCCTCGCTGGGCAGCCTTGAGGAAGTTTCTTAACTTCTTCAAGATCAGTTTTCTAATCTGTAAAACAGAGTTAATGGCAATACCTTCCTCATGGGTGGGATCTGATGGGAAAATAAGAAGAGGTCTATAAAGTGCCTAGTAGAGGTTTAACTTTAAAAAGAGAAGCCCTGGGGTGCCTGGGTGGCCCATTCGGTTGAGCATCTGACTCTTGATTTCAGCTCAGGTCTTGATCTCAGGGTCATGGGATCGAGCCCCACATCGGGCTCTGTGCTCAGCAGGGAGTCTGCTTGAAATTCTCTCTCTCCCCCTCCCTCTGCCCCCCACGGCACTCTCTCTCTCCGTCAAATAATAAATAAATAAACCTTTTAGAAAGAAAGAAAGAAAGAAAGCCCATCCCCACCAGAATGGATGATGGATGTGGAGCAAAGGAACTCTCATAGTCAATTGGTAGAAAAGCTTAGCAGTTCCTGTTACAGGTGAATATATGCATTCAGTACCACCTGACAGTTTCACTCCTAGATATATGACCAAGAAGAACATGGGCATGTGTACACCAAAAGACACGGAAAATAATTTTCATAGCAGCACTAATCATGATAACCCCGAACTGGAAACAACCCAAATGTCCAGTAGCAACAGCAGAATGAATTAATGCACTTTAGTAAATTCATGCAATGGAATACTATATAGCGATGGAAAATAATGAGCTACTCCTACTCATAACAACACAGATACACCTCAGAGACATAATGTTGAGGGAAAGAAATCAAGCAAAAGAGAGGTACACATAGCGTCTTTATTTTCATGCAAAGTGCCAACCAACCAACTGATCTATGTTAGAAGTCCGGATAGAGGGTACTCTTGGTGATTAAAAATGAGGCTTAGGGAGTTCTGGAAGCTGATAGTGTTCTGGTTCTTTTTTTTTTTTTTTTACGATTTTATTTATTTGAGAGAGAGAATGAGAGAGAGAGAGCAAGCACATGAGAGGGGGGAGGGTCAGAGGGAGAAGCAGACTCTCTGCTGAGCAGGAGCCCGATGTGGGACTTGATCCCAGGACTCCAGGATCATGACCTGAGCCAAAAGCAGTCGCTCAACCAACTGAGCCACCCAGGCGCCCTGATAGTGTTCTGGTTCTTTGTTGGGTGTGGTTACACAGATGTTTCGACTTTGTAAAAATTTATTAGGCTGTACACTTATGATTTATGCACTTGTATTAAATGTTATACTTCAGGGCGCCTGGGTGGCTCAGTCGTTAAGCGTCCACCTTCGGCTTGGGTCATGATCCCAGGGTCCTGGGATCGAGTCCCACATCGGGCTCCCTGCTCGGCAGGAAGCCTGCTTCTCCCTCTCCCACTCCCCCTGCTTGTGTTCCTGCTCTCGCTATCTCTCTGTCAAATAAATAAATAAAATCTTAAAAAAAAAAATTTTATACTTCAATAAAAGGTTTACACTAATGTAAAAAAAGACAAATGAGTTGAGTGACTTGTGTCACGTAAATCTTAAAGTGTTTTTGACTAAAAAGCAAGTGATTAAAATATTTGGGTTGTATGATTCATAGAAATTTTATTTATTTATTTTTTAAATGTTTTTAGGGGGGCACCTGGGTGTCTCAGTTGGTTAAGTGTCTCCTTCAGCTCAGGTCATGATCTTAGGGTCCTGGGATGGAGCCCTGAGCTGGGCTCCCTGCTCAGCAGGGGTCTGCTTCTCCCTCTCCCTCTGCCCCTTCCCCCCACCGCTCGTGCTCTCTCTCTTATTCTCTCTCTCTCTCAAATAAACAAAATCTTTTCTAAAAAATAAATAAATGTTTTTAGGTTATCCTTATGCCCAACATGGGGGTTCAAATTCACGACCCCAAGATCAAGAGTCATACACTCCACCGACTAAGCCAGCTAGATGCCCCCACAGAAATTTTAAAAGTGCCTACCACTACGGGGGTGCCTGGCTGACTCAGTCTGTAGAGCATGCAACTCTTGATCTCAAGGTTGTGAGTTCGAGCCCCACACTGGGTGTAGAGATTACTAAAAAAAAATGATAATAAACTTACCAAACAAAACTACTTAACCACTACATATTATTTAAGCATACATCCCTAGGGAGTACAAATAGCAGACATACAGGGGATGATAAATACCAAATGCAGAACAGAGGTACCATTTTAGTGGGAGAGAGGGGACTGAGATAAGCACGAGGGACATCACATGTTTTTCTAGTTTTCTTAAACCAGGTGGTTATCACAGCTATTCATTTTATTATTCTTATGACTTTATACTTTTCCGATTGCCTGACGTATTTATAGTTAAAAATACTTCTCAGGGCGCCTGGGTGGCTGAGTCAGTTAAGTGTCCGACTCTTGATTTCAGCTCAGGTCTCGACCTCAGGGTAATGACATCAAGCGTGGAACCTGCTTAGGGTTCTCTCTCTCCCTCTCTCTCTCTTTAAAAAATAAATAAATAAAAAATAATAAAAAATATACTCCTCAGTGTTTAAAAAAAAAAGCAGGAGAAGGAAGAAATTATGTCTGATTTATCTTTGTCTTTCCAGCGCCAGCCTAGTGCCTGGTGCTCAATAAATGTTTGGTGAAGGTCACTGAGCCTGTAAAAGCCTCAGAGCCGGGGTTCATATCAAGGCTTCCCACACCAAATCCCAAGCCCAGGGCCCAACCCCGCCCCACCCCTCCCCACCCTGCCACAAGTTGGGGACACCTGTGGAGGGGCAGCAACAAAGGAGCCCCCAGCCTTACTCAGCACTCTGTGTATCTGAACTGAATTACTGAATTACAGGGAACAGAGAAGCAAGGCACAAAACGACTTCATTAATCGGCGCTGTGCAAATTCGGAATCCGTTAGCCTAAATTTCTATGAATCACCCTGCCAAAATCCTTTCATAACCTGCTCTTTATCTGAAACCTTTTAAGACGTATCTGTATGATAGCTCGATGCTTTCGTCTTTTTTATATTAGCACCCTTGTCCTCTCCGTGGGACAGAAAAGGGAGCTTTGTAAGCCAAGTTTTGGTTAAAACAGGATTGAGGAGCACATCTGGCTGGGGCGAGAGAATAAACAAACAGCCTTCAGCACATGAATTCTTTGCAAGCAAAGAGATGCCACTAACTGCAGATGCATTCTCTCTGTTTGTTAGGCCCTGTGTGGAATGCAGCCTCCGAGAACAGCACTTCTCACCACTCAAAACCCATCCAAGCATGCCCAGCCCCGAGAGGGGCTTCTAGGAATGCAAACGATGGGCTGCCGGGGTAGCAGTAAGCCGACTTAACAGCATAGTGAGCACATGGGCAGGGGCTTGAAGGCTTGGAGGGTTGTTTTTAAGGAAGAGAAATAGGTCCAATCCTACGGGAGGCTGATTATTCACTTCCCTCCAACCAGAGCGAATAGTTTAAAGGGTTTCAAATGACGCTGATGTGGCTGAAGCTGCCAGAAGCCCATCCGATCATCCGTGGCATCATCACACACCTGTCTACACAGCAGATCTTCACCCTTACTGATCGGCATTAAGAAGCAAGGTCTCTGCTTGCCAGCACGCGTGAGGGCAGTGAGGTCCTGCACTTTACGTAGGAAAATGATGATTCTCTTCAAAAACATTCCCATTCCGACTGTCTTCTTGCCACCAGCAGCTCCCCACCCCCACAAGGCAGGCTGAAATCAATTCAACAGCTATTCATTCACTCACTTAACCAATTTAATATTTGATTAAAAAAAAATTGTGCCAGCCATTGTGTCAGATGCTGGGGTGGCAAAGATGATTAATAGGGTCCCTACCCATAGGATCTCAGAGTCATGCTAACAAATAATTAGGATTCCGTGTGATTACGGCAATGATAGAAGGAAATTCAAAAGGGAGGTCCCCAAGGAGGGCAGGGATGGCTGCTTATCTACCTCCCCAAGCTCCCCACCCCTCCTCCCCAACTTGCCAGCCAAGCCCAACATCCAGTTCCTGAAATCATTCCTCTGAGTCCCTGCCCTGCTGTTCTCTCTGCTACTGATGTCCTTTCCCACCCGCAGCTGACTCTAGCCCCCTGCTTCTCCCCCAAGATTCAGCTCCAAAGGATAAGTCCCAAATTCAGGTGGGTGCTTCATCTGGAAGGATTCCATCAGGGAGGAAAACCCTGGGGATCATTTTTAATGTTGCATTTCCTGAGCGGGGGGGGGGGGGGTTCCTTCTCTCATTCTATATGCCTTTCTGTGTCTGAATTATTTCGGCATAATATATTTGCAAAAGAGATCCAGTTCAAGCCACACCTCCACCTTTAATCCCCACCTCCTGCTATGTTTCCTTGTCAAGAATCAAGCTCAAAAATTCCTTACTGTCAGTCAAAAGCAACTCTGTGTTTCTAAAGATGCATGGAAATGATTGTCACCAATCTAGGATCCTGGGTGCACCCCCCCTAGGGGGCAGAATGCAATTGGGGAGTGGTAAGATGCTAGGGCTTCAACAGTAATAGCAATGTTGCTATTTCTTAAACTGGGTGGTGGATACATGGGTGTTTGTTTTATGTCTAAAATATTGTATGTAGGGGCTCCTGGGTGGCTCAGTCCGTTGAGCGTCTACCTTCAGCTCAGGTCATGATCCCAGGGTCCTGGGATCGAGCCCCGCATCAGGCTCCCTGCTCCTCTGGAAGCCTGCTTCTCCCTCTCCCACTCCCCCTGCTTGTGTTCCTTCTCTCGCTGTGTCTCTCTCTGTCAAATACATAAATAAAATCTTTAAAAATAAATAAAATAAAATATTGTATGTAATAAATAAAACATTTGAAAAAGCAACTTTGTCCAGAGTGAGAGGGAACAGGAGGGAAGAGGAAGAGAGGAGCTTCAGAGAAGTTAGATAATGAAGAGCAAAGAGGTGGCTCTCTGCTAGGCAGGAAGGGTACACGAGTAATCAGGCTTGACTTGCTGGCATAGAGCCGAGAGCAGCAAAAAAGGTATAAGGCCGGGGCGCCTGGGTGGCTCAGTTGTTAAGTGTCTGCCTTCGGCTCGGGTCATGATCCCAGAGTCCTGGGTTCGAGCCCCACATCGGGCTTCCTGTTCAGCGGGAAGTCTGCTTCTCCCTCTCTCACTCCCCCTTCTTGTGTTCCCTCTCTCGCTGTGTCTCTCTCTGTGAAATAAATAAAATCTTAAAAAAAAAAAGGTATAAGGCCATGTCTCACTGTAGAGAACCATATGGTGGTGGCGGAGAGCATGGAAGCAGAAGCTGGACCATCTAGGTTCAAATCCCAGTACAATCTCTTATTAACCTCATGGCATTGGCAACTTACTTCAATTCCCTCATCCTGAAAAATGTTTGTGGGGATCAAATGAGTTGAAGTGTGCGAGGTCACACTGGTTGGTATCCAGCGAGTGCTGAATTTGATTGTTAACTTGTGTTATTACTTGTTAGTCATGTGACCCTGAACAAGTCACCTCAGTTCTCCAAGACTCGGTCTCCCCATCCGTGAAATGGGAATCTCATGATATCGCCCAAATAAACTCATGTGAAAGAAAGTGGCTTGAACACTCCAGAGTGATTTGTGAACAAGAGTTAGAATTAAGGGGCGCCTGGGTGACTCAGTCAGTTAAGGGTCCGACTCAATTTCTGCTCCGGTCATGATCTCAGGGTGGTGGGATCCAGCCCTGTGTGGGGCTCCATGCTCAGCCGGGAGTCTGCTGGAAATTCTCTCTCCCTCTGCCCCTCCCCCTGTTCTCTCTCTCTTTCTCTCTCTCTCTCAAATAAATAAATAAATCCTTTTTTTTTTTTAAGGGTTAGAATTAAATAAGAAGCTATAGGTGGGGAGATCACCCAGCTGGCTCAGTCGGTGTAATGCACAGGACTCTCTTTTTTTTTTTTTTTAAGATTTTATTTATTTATTTGACACAGAGAGAGAGCTAGTGAGAGAGAGAGAGAACAAGCAGGGGGAGCGGCAGGCAGAGGAAGAGGAAGAAGCAGGCTCCCTGCCTGATGCAGGGCTTGATCCCAGGACCCTGGGATCATGACCCGAGCCAAAGGCAGATGCTTAACCGACTGAGCCACCCAGGCGGCCCCTGCACAGGACTCTTGATCTCCGGGTTGTGAGTTCAAGCCCCACATTGGGTGTGGAGCCTACTTTAAAAAAAAGAGGGGGGGAAGAAGAAGCTATAGGTAAAACAAGAAAGGATAAGGTACATGAGGACGGAGATTATGTCTATCCAGCTTCCTGTGACATCCCCAGTGCCTGGCACAGTGCTGGGCACAGCATGGACACCCGGAGTTATGGACTGAATTGAGTCCCCCCACCCACAAAAAAGATATGTTGAAATCCTGATCCCCAATACCTTAGCATATAACCTCTTTTGGAACTAGGGTCTTTACATAGGTAATCAGGTTGAAAGGAGGTAATTAGGGTGTCCTTATATTTTAGTTTATATGCTGCTGAAGCAAGCACTAGGGTGTCCTCATACAAAGGGGAAATTTGGACACAGACACACAGAGATTGGAGTGATGCGGCTGCAACCCAAGACTACAGACTGCCATGCCAGCAAGCCACCAGAAGCTAAGGAAAGGCAAGGAAGGCTTCTGGCCCTGAAGGTTTCAGAGGGAGCACGGCCCTGCCCACACCGCGATTCCAGTCTTCTAGCGTCCAGAACCATGAGAAAATACATTTCCGTTGTTCCAAATCAGTGCATGGTGCTCTGTTCCCGAGGCCCTAGAAGACCAAACACGCAGTATCTATCGGATGAACAAATAGTGCTGTTGGTGCTTCCGAGGACACCCACCATCCCTTTGCCGGCAGAGAAGGGTGTGGTGTCCAGGCAGGCAATGGAGAAGGCACCTGTCCCTTCTGTGTGTGGCTGGGGAGCAGCTGTGGGCAGACTAAGGCAGGTTCTGAACCCGGGGCAGAGTCTGTGCTCTTCATTTCCACCCCGGAGAAGCCCAGCTGGCTCTAGGGAACCCTCCTGGCCCAAGCCTCCAAGTGGCCTCGTCCCGCCCTCCCTCCACTCTGGGTGAGCAAGAAGAGATGGGGTGAGGGATAATCAAAAAGGCACTAGAAAGGGAAGCGAGGATAGCATTTGATTCTGAAACTCCCGGCAAACGCACAGGGCACTGGTTCACAGATGGATGCCAACAGCAGGAGGCCTGGGTAAAGCCCCGGTCTGGAGGCCCCCTTGCCCAGATGGGGCAGAAGTCATCATCACACACACTGTGGGTGGTTTTGCTGCTGCGGCCGTGAGGCAACAGATCTTTGCTAGGCAAGATTTCAAAATCTGACTGCTGGAGGGGCCCTCAGCATGTTTTCTGCTCTTACCTCATAAGCCCTGGCCCATCCATGGAGGCCAGGAATCTCTGGAGAGATTGATGGAAATGCATCCTTCCTCTTTTTTTTTTTTTTTTTAAGACTTATTTCTTTTTTTGAGAGAGAGCACGTGTGGGAGGGGCCAAGAGAAGAAGAGACAATCTCAAGTGGACTCTGTGCTGAGCGTGGATCCTGACACAGGGCTCCATCTCACGACCATGACCTTGAGATCACGACCCTGAGATCACGACCTGAGCCAAAACCAAGAGCTGGACGTTTAACCCACTGCGCCACCCAGGCGCCCCATACCTCCTTCCTCTTTAATCTGAGCTCTGGCCACCCCCATGCCTTCCAAAGCTCCCCAAACACCCTGACTCCTTGTCTGGCATCTGCATACTGGAAGTCATGACATCTAGGAGTCCTCCTAGGGATATGGGCAAGTGAGAGGCAACCCACACATGGGACGTGTGGTCACAGACAGCTGGGCAGAGAGAACATTTAGAGTTCTTAGAACTGCAGTTCTCAGCCCTGGCTGCACAGAGAACCGCCCCCCGCCGCCCGGAGAGCCTTAAAAACTCTGATGCCTGGACGGCATCCCCAGACGGATTATAAACTCTAATGCCTGGACGGCATCCCCAGACGGATTATATCAGAATTCCCGGGGGCTGGCACCCAGACTTCGGAACTTTAAAATGTTTTCCCAGGTGATTCTGATAGGCAGTCAAGTTGAGGAGCAATACTTTGTTGGACAAAGGAGCTCTGCAAGGAGAGGGAAGCTGGACTCCAGCTGGATGGGAAGCAGCAGGGAAGCAATCATCTCAAAAGGCTTCTTGAAAAGAAGAATGGTGGTTGCCAGGGGCTGGGGGTGGGTGGGGTGGGTAGTTATTGTTGAGTGGATACAGAGTCGCAGTTTGGGCACATGAAAAGAAAGAAGTTCTGGAAATGGATGGTGGGTTATGGTTGCAAAACAACATTAATGTACTTAATGCCACTGAACTACACCCTTAAAATAGTTAAAGAATACAAGAGACAGAATCAAAGATTTAGAAAGGTATTTAATCCAGCCTCAGGATCGGTGACATCTAGCAATCTCTTGAAGATATGTACATGTATGTCGATATCTGCATATCTATCTGTATCTTTGTAGGTAGTTGGATGATAGGTAGATAGAGACATACTTTGGGGGGGAAAAAAGATATGCTTTGGGGAGGGGATCTGGACAAGCTGCTTTTTTTTTTTTTTTTTTTTTTTATTTCATTTGGGGCGCCTGGGTGGCTCAGTCGTTAAGCGTCTGCCTTCAGTTCGGGTCATGGTCCCAGGGTCCTGGGATAGAGCCAGAGTCCTGGGATCGAGCCCCTCATCGGGCTCCCTGCTCAGCGGGAAGCCTGCTTCTCCCTCTCCCACTCCCCCTGCTTGTGTTCCCTCTCTCGCTGTGTCTCTCTCTGTCAAATAAATAAATAAAGAGACACAGCGAGAGAGGGAACACAAGCAGGGGGAGTGAGAGAGGGAGAAACTGGCTTTCCACCGCCTAGAAGGGAGCCCTATGCGGGGCTCAATCCCAGGACCCTGAGATCATGACCTGAGCCTTAACGACTGAGCCACCCAGGCGCCCCCAGGACAAGCTGCTTTTAAATGTACTCTAGGAAAAAAAAAAAAAATCTAAGGATATCCAGGGATCTTTAGTAAAAAGAGGGTAATGAGAGAGAACAGAGCTATCAGATATTAAAGCATATTATGCAGCATAATAATTTTTTTAAAGATTTTATTTATTTGAGAGAGAGAGAGAATGAGCAGTGGGGAGGCGCAGAGGGAGAAGGATAGAAGCAGACTCCCCACTGAGCAGGGAGCCCAATGGGACCCCATCCCAGCACCTGGAGATCATGACCTGAGCCGAAGGCAGACGCTTAACCAACTGAGCCACTCAGGTGCCCCACAGCATAATAATTTTTTAAGTGTGATTGGTTTATCAGTAAATGAGATGGAGGGGTGCATGGGTGGCTCAGTGGGTCCAACGTCCGACTCTTGATTTCAGCTCAGGTCATGATCTCAGGTCCTGAATCAAGCCTGAGCTGGGCTCCGAGCTCAACAGAGGTCAGTTGGGGATTCTCTCTCTCCCCCTCTCCCTCTGCCCCGCCCCCTCCCAGCGCTGGCGCATGCGTGCTTGCTCGCGCTCTCTCTCTCTCTCTCCAACAAATAAATAAATCTTTTTTAAAAATGAGATGGAGAGGGCGCCTGGGTGGCTCAGTTGGTTAAGCGACTGCCTTCGGCTCAGGTCACGATCCTGGAGTCCCAGGATCCAGTCCCGCATCAGGCTCCCTGCTCAGCGGGGAGTCTGCTTCTCCCTCTGACCCTCCCCCCTCTCATGTGCGCTCTTTCTCTCTCTCTCTCTCAAATAAATAAATAAAATCTTAAAAAAAAAAAAAATGAGATGGAGAACTAGTAGAATAGAAAACTCACGAACGCACATGTGAAAGTAGTTTACAATAAACGTGGAATTTCAAATGGTGGTGAAAAAAAATGTTCAAGGGTGTTAGGACCGCACTTGCGTAGCCATTTGTGGGGGAAAGGGGAAGGCCCCCAGCACCTGGAGCCCCGGGGGGGAGGGGGGAGGAGAGGCAGCTGAAGAGCGCTCCCCGGGGAGGTCAGGAAGCTAGAGTTGTGGGAGGGGGGGGATTCTGGGAGTGGGATGAGTCCCGGGAGACATCCAGGGAGATGCCTGTGGCTACAAATACAGCTGATGGGAATTACAAGTGAGGACAGTTGGACCAGGGGCCCAGATGAGAAAGATCCTCTTTTTCAAAGGCCCAAGGGGGGGCAACTGAGGCTGGGATTGAGAAGCAAAGGAAGGGGGCCGTCCAGCCAGAAGGACAGTGGGGCCTGGGGACCCAGTGGGAAGAGAGGGAGCCGGCCAGGCCAGCAGCCACAGGGCTCAGTTCCAGGCATGAAGGTGCGGACCTGTGACCAGACAAGGAGTCTGAGCAGCTGACAGGGCGTGTATGGGCCTAAGGAGAGCCCCAGGGAGGTGGGAGGAAGGTGGAAGGAGTAAAAGCCTGGGGAATTATGGGCCCTGTGGAGACCCCTTTCCCTTCCTTGTCTCTGGAGTGACAGGCTGTGGCAAGGCGGGCTCTTGGATGCCCCATATGGCTCATAATGTCTCTCCCTCACAACTTAGTCTCCCTGGGAACTTCGTCTCAGAGCCCCTGCAGTAAGGACAAAGCAGGGCAGGGCACCCATCCTGGTCATCACGAGGCAGAAGGCAGCAGGTGCCTTGAGGGCTGATCTGGGCAGCCCATCTTGGATGGGGTCCAGAGAGGATCTCTGGGGCAGGTGGGCTCTGGAATGTCCACACCCACAGGCAGCCGGGACACTGCAGCCAACTGGGAACCAGCTGCTCACCCTGTCCCACGGCCAGGCAAGGCCTGTGCAGTCCCTCCCTTCCCTGGGTCCACAAAGGCCCTTTTGCTTGGGGGCAGGGGCAGACGTTCAGCCGTGGAGACACGGGGGAACTGAGTTCCAGGTTTAGGCAGCAATGATATCTTATCTGGGGGAGAGGAAGACATGCTTCCCACCCACACCTGCCCTAAGGGCTCAAGGTCCAGGCAGCCCCTCTTAGCCCCCACAAAACTGTCATCCTCGGGAGAGCAGTAGAGAAGGCAAGGAGGAAATGCTCTCCAAAAGATAAGGGAAGGGGGTGGCCAGAGGAACTCCCAAGAACCCCCTAGGAATGCAGCTCTTCACTTCTTGATTACACAATACCCTGCAAGTAGTAAAATTCATGGCCGCTTCCATCTGAGAGCATTCCCACACCACTAGCACTTTGCTAAACCTTAACTTACTTTATCTCTTTGAAGACAGGAGAGCACAGTGGTCAACGGCTCAAACACAATCAGACAGAACTGGCTGCTAGCTTCCCAACCTCTCCGAGCCAAAGATGCCTCATCTCATGCATCTGACCCCAAACCCCCCAGTATGAATCACACCATCCCCAGGACCCACGTGCACTGCCTGGACCCGGCAGGGAGGAGCCAAGAGGATCAAGGAGGTGTTCTGTTTTTCAGGCCAGGCAGCATATTCCCAGACACAGTCCCCTGGCCAGGGATAGGCCCCGGAGGGCCCGGGATCCTAGACTGACCTGAAGCATCCCCCCGAACCCCCATGCCATTGAACAAAGGAGAGGAGGCCCCTGAGTTAGAAGCAATTGGGATGGATCACAGGTCTCGAGCCTTCAGGTACAGTGCTCCCTCTACAACAGGCCCTCGGGTCCTCTCAGGTCATTTCAGATCCAGGTCCCAGGAGACCAGTCTTTCCCTCTTGGCTTTACCACCAGGATATCCAGAATAGTAAATCCATACACAGAAGGCAGATTGGTGGTGCCTGGGCTAGAGAAAGGTGGGAGTGGGGAATAAGTAACTAACTGCTTCATGGGGACAGGGGTTTCCTTTTGGGGTGATAACGTCGGAACTAGATAGACATGGTGGTTGCACACTTTGTGAATGTACTAAATGCCACTGAATTGTTTCACTTTAAAATGGTTAATTTTCTGTTATGTGAATTTCACCTTGATTACAAATAAGGGTAGCCAGGGACGCCTGGGTGGCTCAGTCCGTTAAGCATCTGCCTTCAGCTCAGGTCATGATCCCAGGGTCCTGGGATCCAGCCCCACATCGGGCTCCCTGCTCAGTGGGGAGTCTACTTCTCCTTCACACTCTCCCCCTGTGCTCTCGCCCCCTCTCTCTCAAATAAATAAATGAAATCTTTAAAAAAAATAAAAAGAAAGAAGGGTACTTTGGAGAGAGATTAAAAGAGGAAGAGAGCAAAGGCCAAGGGGGGGCAGGAAGGTGAAGGAGGGCTGAGGTATGGGGGGCCATTGCAGAAACAGGGTGGCTTGAAGTGGGGGAACAGTATGAGGGAGGGTGGTCCAGAGGATATAGCCAGTTCAGGCAGCAGAGTTTGAGCCTTGGACTTGGGGAGCCAACTGCCTGTGGGGGAAGGGGGAGAACCAGGGAGGGAGTTGGACAGGCGGTAACAGCCTTTGAGCTGTTTGCTTCCTCTGAGTTTAGACTGGAGGCTAAACCTGGGGGAGGGGGCAAGGACCTCATCTTTTTAGCTGTTTTTAATTTTCAGAGCAGAGCTTCATCACAGGTAGATGGTTCTTTTAAAAACCCTGGTGCCAATGGAATGATATCGAACATGTTAAGTAGCAGGAAGATTATCCACCGCCCACATCAGAGAAGTGAGGATGGCCCTGAGCTGAGTGTGTGTGTCACTCAGGGCAGCAGGGGGGCTGCCTGACTTCCAGGGGCCCAGAGGCCCTGCCCATCACCCCCTGCACGCCCAGCGTCCCGAGAGGGCAGCACCCACCGGGGTCTGGGGTGGGGGAAGGGATTGGGTGAGCACCATGGGCTCCTTTGTCAGACCCAGGAAGGAGAGTGGGGGCAGCTACAGGAAGTAGGAGGGTGAGGAGTTCCCTCCGGAATCTATCCCCCCACTTCCCTCCCCTGCGCTTGCACAGCTCCTGCACATGCTCAGTGTGCCCATGAATTGGGTTGGCTGGGGGAGGGCATCGACTGGCACCCCCACTTAAAGGGCCAGTGCCATCCTTGCTTACACCCAACAGGAGCAGTGGGAACTGGCCACCCTCTTCCCTCATACTGGTCACTTCACCTCACACCCTGTTCTTCACTTCCTGCACACTCCTCCTGCCCCCCCCCTCCCCCGGTTCTGGACACAGGAGTTTCCACCTGGGGTGGAGGGAGTCCTTGATGGGGAAGAAAGGAGGATGTGGGCGAGGGTACACAGGCAGGGGTGGTAGGAAGCCTCACTCCTGTGAAATAGCTGCCTCTGTGGGCCTCCCTCTCCTGGCCCAGGTGACCAAGAAAATCCTGGAAAGCCAGTGGGCATGAGGGAAGGAAGACACTGAACATTTGCTCTAGAAAAGCCTGGAGGGGAAAGGGGAATGTGTCTAAGCCCAGCTTTCCCCAGCTGAGGGGGTGTGTATGGGGTGGGGGCTGAGCGGGGGGCTGCTGTTAAGTTGGAGCTCTGTCACTGTGGTGGGGTAGGGAGAAGCCCAGGCCTCGGGGCCTGGCAGCCAGAGAGGGGGAAAGGCGAGAGGCAAGAGGAATCCACAGCTGGCCACCACCTGGGGCCGAGCTGCCCCTCCCCGGTACTGCCAGAGACACTCCAGCTCAGCCCTGGGGCTCCTGGGCACTGAGGTCAGGGAACCAGATGGGGGGAGGAGGTGACAGACTCTTCTTCACCGACCCCTCTCAGTGAAGACACTTTCCTCGCTCACACTGTTCTCCTTTTGTTTTCTTCTTGCCCCATCCTGTCTTCCACCAGCCTTGGGAAAATAAACCCACCTTGATGTGGCCCTGACCAAGTGCCCGTGAGTGAGTGAGTGAGTGAGTGTGTGTGTGTGTGTGTGTAGGGGGCGGGGAGGGCCAGCGTCAGCTTTCCTCTCTCCAGGCTCCTCAGCTTATCCTCCCCTAGCCCCTCCCCTGACCCCTCCCCTGTATGTAGCTCCGGCCTACTCAGGGACGCGCTGGCCCAAGCCGCCTCCGGGACACACGCCCAGCACCTCTCCCTCACACCACACCCCTCCTCCAACACTCCAGCAACCCCCTCTGGAATCTTCTCTCCACTCCTAGTCACACACACACACTGCCCCGGGTAAACAACCTTCGTCCAACCAGGCCCAACCCTCTCCCTCTGGGCTCCCAGGCTCCCGGCTGAGGAATGCAGCAGCTGGGAGGCTGCCTGGGGCTGCCTGGGGCTGCCTGCGCCTTGCCCAGGGGTCTTTAGATCCCTGGCTAGCACCCCACAGGGGAAGGCAGCCTAGGAATTCCGGAAAGCCACTCCCTCTCTGAGCCTTGGATTTCCCATCTGTAAAGTGGGGACAATCATTCCTCTGGCCTTTCCTGAGCTGTTCGGGATCAAAGAGAAGGGGGCTAAAATCTTTGGCAAAACCCCGCCCCCACCCCCACCAGGGACAGGAGAGTCTGCTCTTTCTGAAAACCATCCCTTCCTAGAATCTGTTCTCGCCTTGCTTCCTTGTTGAAGGCGCTGGCGAGGCCTGGGTGTGGCAGGGCAGAAATGAAAGCTGTCCAGGCAACACACAGGGCTCGCCAACATTTCCATCCCAGCGGCTCAGAGGCCCGAGCCCCTCTCTTGCCCAGTGTGGCCTGTCAAGATGAGCCTTCCTGGAATGGAAGCTAGGTCGCGGGCCAGGCCTCCGCTCCTCCCCGTGCACGGTGACAGAGCAACCCGGGCTCGTTGGTGAGGTGGCTGACTTCCCCCTCCATCGCCCCCCTGAACTCAGCAACCAGCAAGGACTCTGGAAGGGCGACGGAAGTGAGACAGGGTCTGGGGAAGGGTGGGCCTGAGGGAGGGTTTGCGGGAGCTCAGTTCAGAGCCCAATACTGGGGCGCATGGGGGGGGTCCGCATTATCCCGATCTTGCAGACAGGTGAGGGCTCACCTCAGCGGGGACGGGGCACACAGGTGGTTCGGCAAAGGAGCGGGAGGTACAGACGCACAGTGAGCGCCAAGGAAGCCAGGCCACCAGCTCTGCTAAGGACTGATTTGCTGCCCACCCTCGCCTCTTGGGCTTTTTTTCCATTAGGAGAAAACTTCCCTTGGGGCGCCTGGGTGGCTCAGCCGGCTAAGTATCCCACTCGTGATTTTGGCTCAGGTCAGGATCTCAGGGTTGTGGGAGCCAGCCCTGCATTCAGGTCCCCGCTCAACGTGGAGTCTGCTTGTCCCTCTCCCTCTGCCCCTCCTACTCGCGCGTGCGCACGCACTCTCAAATAAATAAAACCTTAAAAAAAGAGAGAGAGAGAAAACTTCTCTTGAGTGCTTACTTGTAAGTGCCCTTCCAGGAGGTTAGGGGGCAAAAGTGATGACTAACCTCCTGCCCAACCACTGGCTTCCAGGTACGGGGGTGGGGTGGGGGCTGTCAAGGACAAGGAGACACACGCCGTCCAGACCTCATCCAGCACTATGGGGGGAGGACAGGGAGAATGCAGGGAGCCTGGGAACAAACCCTGAAGGAACCCCTCCTGATATCATGCCCTGTCTCCTCCAGGGACACCCCCAGGCCCTCACAGCAATCTGGCATCTGAAGTCAAGTTCTGGCCGAACCCGGTGGTTCCTGAGCCCCACCCCACCCCTGCCTCCTCCTCTATAAAACCTTCAGGGCAGTCTGATTGTTCCTGGACACACAGAGCGGAATTCAGACATCCTGGAGGCCTTGGTGGTTTCCCAATACAGAGGTCTGCAGGCCTCCCAGGCTTGGGGCAGGGCAGGGACTGGGACCCCCGTCCCAAACCTCTCGGGGACACATATGCTCTGATTCTCAGAGCAGCCCTAGTGAAATCAGTCCTAGCCACTCCCATTTGAGCTCATGAAAATCATTTAATTTCTTTGTGAAAAATAAGAAGACATCAAAGAACAAATTAGGGAAATGACGAGGTGGAAGGCTGAACCTACTTTCGCTGTTCTCAGGGGGCACAGGGGTGCTGGCAGTGGTTTTCATCTGTCACCTGCCTCCCCGAGCGGCAGCTGGCCTGAGCGCGTAATGAAATGGGACCTGGTCCTCGGGGCACCCTGGCTGAGGGGTCCCACTTAGTGGCCGCCGCCTCGGTTCCACAGGGCGTTCTCCTGCCGCAGCCGCTGGTTCTCGGTCCGGAGCCTCTCGACCTCAGCAGTCAGCTCCTCCGCCCGGCGGCGGGGCTGCCGGCCGGCGCACGCCCGCAGCTGCTGCAGCCTCCGGGTCTCCTCCTCGGCCTGCGAGAGCCGCCTCTCCAGGTCCAGGTAGTCCCGGACCAGCTCCTGCTTGCTGCGGCCCTGCAGGCTCTCGGTGTGGTAGCGCTCGTAGGCCTCGGAGAAATCCCTCTGCTGGAACTCGCCGTGAGCCCGGCAGCGCCCGTCGCCCTCTCCGGCGTCGCTGTCCCCGCTGGAGCCCGGGGGGGAGGCCCCGTGGGGCACTTCCAGGTTGGGCTCCTCAGGGGCGCGGTCGTTCATCAGAAACTGGGTGGTGTTGTAGGGCGCCACGGGCTGGCCTTTGGCAAACATCTCCTCGCGGACCCGGGAGGCCCTCCGGCTCTGCCGCTCATCCCGCTGCTGCTTCTCGGCCCAGCTCAGCTCCAGGTAGGGCCGCCAGTGGCGTTTGCGCTTGGACGGTCTCCTGCGGGGCTTCTTCCGGCCCAACGTGGCTTCGGCCGAGCTGCCCCCTGGGTGTTGGGCCGAGCTGCCCCCTGGGCTCTGGGCGCGGGAGCCCCTACCGCTCCAGCCCAGGCCACTGCCAGCCCCAGTCGGATCTTCTTCCTCTGAGTGGCACTCTCTCCGGGGTGTCAGGGGCAGGGAACTACCAGGGTCATGAGGCTCGGGGGCTGTTTGGGGGCTCCCAGGAGCACCAGGGGTCTAAACAGAGAGGACAAGGAAGAGTGAATCACAGCCAGCCTGTCCCTGGTGCTGGAACCCTTCTGCAACCAGCCGGCCTGAGGCTGACCTTCCCACAGTTGACCCTGGGTCCCTCTCTAGCCTCTCACCCTCTGCCACTATTTGTTGGTTGATGGGCTCCTGTCTGCTGCCCCCCCCCCCCCCCCCCACGCTTCCCAAGTAAACTCATGAAAACAGCAGGAATTCTGCTGGTGTATTTCACTCCGGAATTTCAGTGCCTCCAACAGTCGCTGTCCTGTGCCTCGCAGAGCACGCGTGCAATAAATACTGTTTGGATGAAGGCGGCGAAAGAGGACACAGGATGGGAAGTGGCTCCTGCTGTGTTTCCTTGATCAGCCCTCTTCCTAGAAAGACTGTCTTTTCCACAGAGTTGCCTTCGTGGGTAAGCAACCTCAGAGCCCCTCACCCCCCCTCTGTTCGGAAAGGCCCCACACTTTGCTTTATGCTCTGCTGTTCTTGTCTTGAACTTCTAAACAATTTTTGAATAAAGAACCCTTTGCACCAAGGCCTACAAATTATGTTGCCGATCTTGCTTCCAGCTATTTGCATAGCTGATTCCTTAGGGCTTGGTGCCAATGTCACCTCTTCAGAGGTCCCCCCCAACCCTATCTAAAGATCCCCCCATCTCCCCTTCCCAGTGACACCATCACTGTGTGACCCAGTTAACATCCCGTGTAGCATCTACCACAATACCATTTACCATCTGTCTTCTTCCTATAAGAATGTGTCTTGTCTGTCCGGTCCACCACTATGTCCCTCTGCATGGCCCAAGGTAAGTGCTCAATAAACAGGCTAAATGACATAAAGCCCATAAGAGAGGGGGATTCAAAAGACACCGAGACCAAAAAAAACCAAACAGACAGACACTGAGACATGAGACGCTCCTTTCTGTTGGTCTAGAGTCAAGAAGATGGGAGTGTATTTATTCCAGGCAGAAGTTGGTATCCCTCTTTGACATGAGCACCAGGAAAGAGGCCCTTGCTAGGGAGAGGAAGGGTGAACCTCCAGTCTGCAGCTGAGAGCATTCTAGAACTTATCTAAGAGGTGGAAAGGATTCTGTCAAGACAGTGTGTGTGCAGAGCATCTGTTTATCTCCGTCGTGGTAAGGGTGGGAGCACTCAGTGTGGGGGATGGGGAATGAATTGCTCTATGTCTGTGGTTTGGGGAACTCTAATAATAACTGCTACCATTGGCATGTTGCTTACAATGCACACCACAGTTCAGAGATACCCGAGCACAGGTCCGTACACTGGGGGTGTATGCAGCCCTATAGGAGCTGGAGGTGTGTTGTGCGTGTTTTGGAGGCCCTGAGGTTCTCGCCTTCATCTGGGATGGCGTATGTCAGAGTGTGTACGGAGTATGTGTGTATGTTTGTTTGTTGTGTTGTACTGTTACTTCACCTGCAGGGAGATCGTCAATCAGGAACAGGCCTTGTCTCCACCAGTGTCTTGAGCCAACTGAGACAGAGCTTCTGCCCCACCCCAGAAGAGGCAAGGCCCCTGGCAGTGCCAAGACAAGGCGGCTTGTGTGTGCACATTCATTCACCTGCCCCCAGCCCTCAGCATGTGTCCCCTCATGATCTTTCCCCTCACCCAAACCATCCCTGCCCCTCAGCCCCACATGCTGCCTCCCTCCTGAAGGCTTGTCCCTTTACCACCATTCCCACTACTGCAGATAAGCTGTGTGATCTGGGTGAGTCATCTGCCCTCTATGAACTTCTAACCCTGACATGTCATGAACTCCAAATTAACTCCAGAAAACACTGCAAGTGGCTAGGTAGTGTAGGTTAGAGGAGCTGAGTCCCCTCCTCACCTACAGGGACCTGTCAACTCGGGGAGAATAGGCAAGGTGGGTGCAGCGAGAGAGAGCATGGGCAGAGAAAGTCTGGGTTCCTGTTGCCAGATCAGAAGGTTTCCTGAGAGCCTGACACAATCTGTCTCTCCCTCTCTCCTGGATGCTCTGTGAACCCCAACCCCCATCCTAAATTATGAACCAACTGCTCAAACTCTTTTCCCTGTGTCAGACTTGGTTCCCAGCCTTGACAAAATGCAAGGCAGGGTTCTGGTGTCAGAAGGCCCTAAGTTTAAACCGTGGATCTTTTGTTTGCTGACTGCATGAACCTAGAAAAGGTATTTCAGCTCTGATAACCTGAGCTTCTTCGAAACGCAAACAATAATTCCTACCTTGAAGGGCTGCTAGGATTTCAGGAGATAGGACAGATTTGGCATCCTGGCATAAGGACTCGGTTAGACATACTGGTTTTCAGATCTGCCAACACACCTGCGACAAGCGGCCAGGATCCCAGTTAGCAGGATCCGTGTGGGGGCACTCAGGTGGTTGGGAAGGTGGGGCTTACCTTGGCCTCCTCCAGGGCTGCTGGTGACTCTGTATTACAGTTGGTCTGGTTCGGAGTAGCCACCTTCTTCTGCTCCAAATCTTTCAGCAGATGCTTCTAACTAATGACACCTGCCTTAAATAACAGAGAGCTAAGTCTTAAAGGAGAATTTTCAGGAAGACTGGCTGCCCAGGAATTTTTCAGCAGCAGCCATTTTGAGCATCAGACCTGCACATCGTCATTATCAAACGAAGGTGCTGAAGCCTCCACACCCTGGTTTTCACACCTCCAGCCAGCAAGGGGCCATCCTCCCAGTCCTGTCCCTCAGGCCCCAGGCCAAGGCTTACATCCTAGGCTGTCCTTCTGGAAGTCACTGAGGCCCAGGCTGGCCGCTAGGAACCTAGTCCTGGGCTTTGTTCCCCCAGCAACCAAAGGGGGAAAGGTCTTGGCCCAGGGGGGTGAAGATACAGCAGTGACCTAGAGAGGCTGGCGGTGGAGTGGGTCAGCGGCTGGAACAAGAAAATACGGAGCAGGCTTTCCAAGGGGTCCTTTCCTCACTGCCTCCAGAGGCCCCAGTCGTGACAGCACCCCACCCCCAGCCCCCTCGACAGCACCCCACCCCCAGCCCCCTCAGGCTGGGCTCGCAAACTCAGCACCTCGAGAAACACAGATGTGGCCTGGGCGGAGCCCAGGGCTGAAGCCTTATTATCTCCTGGGCCTGGCCTGCCTCCCCCTCTCCTTCCTCTCAGGACGGGGAAACAGGAAAGGGGAAGAAGTCTTCACACTAAATGCAGCTGGAAGGGTAGCCCAACTGGAATAAGGATGGATTCCTTGGAAGAGGGGAAGTGGTCCGAGAAAGGAGATTTTGCAAAGGCGGAACTGACCTATTTGCTGTCAAGGACTACGCACACGACTATATCTGTGTGTCTTTCTGTGCGACCGACCGCCTGTCTGTGCAGTTCCCAGAGCCTCAGCCCTACCTCTTAGGGCAGATACAGCAGCTCTGGTCAAGCCGCTCAGGCACTAAGGGAGGGAGGAGGGGACAACCTGGTAGCGCGGCGCCTGCTGGGGATTGTAGTTCTTCTAGTTTGGAAAGCCGGATGAAGAGCCTGTCACGTCTACAGTCAGACCGAGAACTCCAAAACCCATCTGCCCTTGCGCGAGTGGCGGCCCGCGCTCACCGATGCCTTCTTTGATTGGTCAAACTGCCTGCCAGTATTTTCACTTTCGTCAACGATTAGCTGTGCGGAAGCACAACAGAACCCGCCTTCCGAGATCAATTGAAGAGTTCATTGATGGCGTTAATCTTTACGGGTCAGAAAATAGATCCGGCCGAGAGGGGCGGGGCTGTGGGTGCGGAGGGATCCTCGGCCCTAGAGAAAGGCGACGAGAAGGATCGGTGGCCGCCGCCGCCATTTTGGGCTGGGAGGAGGCAGCGGAGGGACTCGCTGCGCAGTGAGAGCACCCCATGGGGGGTGGTCCGGGCGCGGGGAGAGGCCGGGCCGAGTGGGCTGCCTGAAGTGGTAGCGCTGGGAGACGGCGGGGAGTGGAACTGGGGGCCGGGGGGGTGAAGGTCTTCCCGGCCGGGCCCGGTCCTCAAACCGTCCCGGCAGCCCCGCAGCCTCGCCTCTCACAGAGGGCGGGGTTTTGGGCAATTACCGCGTGTTCCCCGAGACCCCAGTTGGGGAGAGACTGGGTGAAACGACTCCCCTCTGCCCTCTCACGGGGGGCGCAGATCCTGAGGCCGAGCTTTGCCAACTTCTTTCCCCACCCCCATGCGGCCTGGGTATGGCGGCGGGGCCCAGCGTTGCGGTGCCCCCGCTTTGACGGGCGAGGTGGGGGCGACGCCAGATTCCAAAGACTGGCGCTGCGGGGGAGGGCGGAGGTCCCAGCTCTGGCCGCGCGTCCTTCTGGCGTGGCAGGCAGCTGGAGGCCCCGAGGGCGGAGAGCCGGGTGAACCCACCATCTTCCCCCGTACACCAAAGCCATCCCGCGGCCCGGGCTTCGAGAAGGACCAGCCTTCTTCCTACAGTAACAACCACTAATTCCCCCGGAACTAGGTAGATAAGAGGCTCGTGGAAACCTTCACGAACCCAGTGCTTGGAAATCTCTGAGTGCTCTGGGCCTCAAGATTTCTTTCCAGCCCCGATTCTCGGAACGACCTGACCTTGCACGTCCCCAGCCAGTTTGGGAAACTCCAAAAATGTGCTGTTGCACTTCTCTTGAAAGTTTACACCAAAGAGGGGTTGAGTTGTTGCCCTTTACAGGGTTGGGGGACACAAAATAATCGAGTGGCCGTGGCTCTGGGAATAAAAGTGGAGTGGCCCATTTCGGATGCTTCAGGAACATCTGTTTGCGTTTTGAAATCCGAGCCATGACTTTTACCAAAACTTTTGGAGAAATGGCGGCCCTCCTAGGGGAAAAAAACTAATTCCAACGTAATCTTTGTAAGACCACAAATTCTTTCCAGTTTAAAGAACGTTTCTCCCACAAACTAAACAAAATGGGGGAGTATTTTGCCACTGGTGCATTGTTCCTACGGAACCTCTCGTTTGAATTTCCAAGCAATTGAAAAATCACTTCTGTGGATCCCAGATGCTCCCAAGATAGAAATTGCAGTTTTGAGCTACTTCATATTTGTAGCGTTTGGGGGGGTGGGGGAGACCTGCTTTCAAAAAAATAAACACTCACCCTTATATTACAGCTATATAGCAGCTTAAGGATTGAAGTTTGATGTGAAATTATTTTCTTGAATTACAGATTAGACCATCTTGTTTTCTACTGCTCATAATTCAACTTCAGAGAGATTTACATACAGTTCAGGGATATCTTAATTATTTTGTTGCTAAAATGTCAGTTAAAATTATGCTTAGGTAGACTCTAAAGTATGAGAGTGACTGGGTAGTCAACTTTACCTTTGAGGGTACCTTGTGATGAATCTCACTGCCAGTCACACGTGGTCACATCATTCCTGAGCCTTTGGCTTTATTAGCAAGAACCTTGAAAGGTTTTTGAGAACCGAAGCCACCCTCCTATTAATAATTTTTTTTTAAAGTTGTAAATGACAATTCCATAGCCTTATCTATATTCTCCCCCTACTCTCCAGATGTTCTCAGAAAAGTCTTAACAACTGGATTGCGAAAATATGATCACTTGACTCGATTTCTTAAGCCAAAATTTGAAACACTAAATGCAGTACACTTGATTCATACTGTAGGTTGACTTTTGGCTTATGTCATGTGAATTTTACAGTTCTTCAAGAGAAGATGGGAGTTAGGAGAAGCTAACATTAACTTGGTAGGCGTTAAGGTCTTAGGAGCCGAAAGGGGCTTTAAAGATTATCCTTGTGGTTCTTCTGTCAGTTCAATGGAGGAGGATCCCCGACTCTTGTGATTCATCCTCCATTGTGAAGTAATGTAGTTAAACCTTTGGATGCTACTAGGTGGAGAATACTGTGCCAGATGCAGAACTGTGTTACTCATAAAGATGAAAGGTTACCATCTTTAAGGTTGAACCACAAGCTTTTCCATTCCTTGATAAAGAAAGCTGGGAATAAACCCAGTTTATAAATGCTCTCTTGGTTATCTTCTGAGCAAAACACAGGACTGGAAGTTAGGAACTCCCAAGTTCTGTTTCTTTGTGTGCTACCACTGACTTGATTGGCTTGGCCAGGGGCCAAATCCTGAAGATGAGTCCAAACTGGTCATTTTGTTGCTGAGTCTGTTGTTCATCTAATGTTCAACCAGACCTTCAGCTTCCTCCTCAGCTATCCCCTTTCAGATGAGTTCCTTCGGGGTTTATGACAAAGTCTACAAACCCTATATGCCTCAGTTTCCTGATTTGAAAATAATGCCAATGCTACCTCCCACATACCTTGAGGATTAGCTACTCTTCAGTAAACATTTATTTACCAAAACTTTGTTATTTGGGAATCTAGAACTTCTGCTTCAGAGGTTATTTGGGGCATTTGGGAGGCCTGCCTTACTGAAATGCGGCCTTGGTTGCCCTTGGCAGCACAAAGGGTGGCCATCCAACTAGGCTGAACAAGGGTCAGTTTCTTAGGGTACCAAGCAGTTGTTGCTAGGAAGTCCTGGATATTTGACCCTGACGGCCAACTCCTGGGGCCTGGTGGCTCTGTGAGAGCAGGATTCATTGACGAGTAGGATTGATTCTTTGCAGCAGTCCTTTCCAGGATGAAGATCCTTGCTTCTGATTTGATTTCCATAATTAACCTTTTTGTGTGTGTGTGTGTCTATCTCTCACCATCTTTCTCTTTGAATTTTCTCCTTTTAAATTGCTCACATGTTTGCTGTTTTAAGTACACTTTTAGGAGTAACTAGAGAGGAAGGTAGAACTAACCGCTTAGACATTCCTTTCCATCCTCCAGTTCGGTTTCCTGCCTTTGCCTAACAGTTGTGCTGGAGTTACCCAGGTCTTCAGAATGCTGTGTTTAACACAGGCTTCAGACTTCAAATTAATCTCCTCCTCTGACCCTCTGGAGGCTAGCACAAGTTCTACTGAGTATCTCACAAGAGCAGTGATGCTATCATTTTCTCAACTATACTTGTGCATGGGGCACTCGAGTTCCCACATTTTCCTTCAGGAATAACCTTTTTGCTCACTGCAAACCCAGGGCTTTTAATACTTCGCACAAAGTCAGTGGATGTGTGAAATGGAATATGAAGAATGAGAGTATGATTTCCTTCTGAATTTTTGCTCTTGAAAAAACTTTTAAGCCAAATGTAACTGCTCTTGGTGCTGTGTTGAGAGATCACACTAGCAATTTCAAGAACTTACCAACAGTTTCCTATAGCAGCTCAGCCATTTGAAAGAATTTTGTTGGTGTGCAGAGGTTTATTAGTAAACTACTAGGATTGTTCCTGCCCTTGAGCTTGTTGATACATCATTTGTCATAACTGAACCACCTCTAAGTAAAACCCAAGAAAAAGTTTATTCAGGAGCATTTGTGAGAGCTTAAATATTGATCTGTCTAAACTTAGCCTTTGTTTTTTTCAACAAGAAGGAGAATGAGGTGGTAAGCTTTCCAGTATTCAAAGACAGCTGGCTCAAGATTGAATCTTTGCCTCCTAGACTGTATATTCTGTCCCACTTGGGAAGTATGACTGTTACCCTTTGGTCAGCAGATTCCACTGTGTTCAGGGCCTGAATTTGACATTTTCTTTACTTTAAAAATTACTTCTCATTTTTAGCATCAACTATCCACACCTTATGTGAGAAATAATAGTAAAGTGAAATTTTATCCCAATGTTCTTGTCAAATTTGAAAAATAATTTCAAAAAACAAACCTCACAAACTCATGTGTACTTAGGTACCAGTCCTGTCTCAGCTCTAGCCAGTTTTGCCATTGCAATGATGTGAATATTTGTTGCTAGCTGTTCTGGGTGTAAGTGGCCAGGGAGAATCCTGTGGTGCATTACCTGATGTTTAACTAAATATAGCCAGCTCTTGATTTTCTGAAGGTAAACTGTTCGGTTGTGGTTTTGTTTTTTGGGTTTTTTTCCCCCTTATGGATTCCCTCTTGAATTTTTTTTTTTTTCCTATAACTTTTGAAGTCATTAGGGTAAAGTATATTTATTTACATTTTCCCAAGCAAAGGATTTTAATTTTACTCTGGATGAAGGGAAAATTAAAATACCAATCAAATGGGCAACTGCTTTGGTCTTAAAAAGAAACAATAAGGGGCTGGCTGAGTTGGTGGAGCTGGTGACTCTGGATCTCGGGGTTGTGGGTTTGAGCCCCACATTGGGCATGGAGATTACTAAAAAAAAAAAAAAAAACAATAGTAGTTATATCAATGGTAGCTTACTTCTGTATGACACATTTTCATGCTATCTTGTTTAATGCTGATAGCGGTTTTGTAAAGTTGGCACAGCCCCATTTTGGTGATGAAGAATGAGGCTCAGTTGTTTCCAGAGTCACACTGCTAGGAGTATATGTTAAAGATATGACTAGGACCTGGTTTTTTGACTCCTAAACTAGCCTAATTTTTATGTTTTCTCTCTTTAGAGATACCCAGTCCATTTATTTTATTTGACAGAGCACACAAGCAGGGGGAGTGGGAGGGGGAGGGAGAAGCAGGCTCCCCATGGAGCATCCCAGGACCCTGGGATCATGACCTGAGGCAGACACTTGACTGAGCCACCCAGGAGCCCCCCTTGGTCTATTTTTCCTGAATTAAACCAATTTGGGCCTCCCTGGCTTTCCCCAAAACTGAGATCTAAAGGTCCCATCTCCCAAGGGCCACTTTATATTCTAGGCTAGCCTCCCAAAAGTTTTTCTTGCTCAGAGGAGGATTAAGCTTTCCAGCCATCTGTCTCAAAGTTTAGGAAGCACTTTGCCCTGGCTGGATACCCAGGCGCCCTATGATGAGAAAGGAAACAAACTGAAATTGCCAATATGTAAGCATGGTCTTTTGAGCAGCTCAGTTAAAATGTCTGGCAGAGAGGGCTTTAGTGAAAGGCTAGAGATCCTCAAGTGATTTGAAGATCATTTGTTATCACAACCCACCCCCCATTAATATAAGTAATTCAGTCTTTTTCTCTGTCTTGAGAGCAGTGTACTACTCAAGTGTTTTAATGTAGAAAGTGTTGATAGAAAACTGAAATTTCACACAAATCTCATCATTCTAAGAACATAAATGCAATACATACTATAAAGTGCCTTTGGAAACAAAGTTCAGGTAGTTGCATATCTCAAGGTGAATCAAAGTCATTTGTGAGTAAATTAACTATTTGTGTATTTTTAAAGACTAAACTGAATTTGTCTCCTAAGAGTAAAACATACTTTTTTTTTCTGATGATAAATGTACTTATAGAGTGTTCCTAAGACTGATAGTGGGGGAAACAAGATCATTAACTTAAATCCATCTTACTAAGTTCTACAATCTGAGGTTACCACTGCTGCATCCCATAGTGCAGTCAAAATGAGGCTTCTCCGTATATAAGCCAGAGGGCAGTGTTGCTGCCATTCCACCAAGCAGCCGTGTTTCTGGGACTACTGCATGACGTCATAGCAGACGGAAAATTAAAAACACGAAGAAAACTATTTCAAAATAGACATTTAATGTAATTTTTATTTTTTTTAAAGATTTTATTTATTTGACAGAGACAGCGAGATAGGGAACACAAGCAGGGGGAGTAGGAGAGGGAGAAGCAGGCCTCCTGCTGAACAGGGAGCCCGATGCGATGCAAGGCTTGATCCCAGGACCCTGGGATCATGACCTGAGCCGAAGGCAGACACTTAATGACTGAGCCACCCAGTCTCCCCTTAATGTAATTTTTAGGCCAAAAGAAAAACGGATCATACATTGTCTTCAGTGGACCATCTGTCAGAGTAGGACCAGCTTAGTTCAGCTCTGAAGGCCCTGAGTCAGTTCTTGACCAGCATAATTCCCCTTGATTCATTGATTTGTGAATGCTTATGCATCATAAGGTGCATTTCACTCTTGAAGTTCCTGCCACCTCCACTATTCCATTTAGATACAAAAGCAAGCTTTCCAATGGGAGTTTTGTGTCTCCCCCACACCCCCTTTTCCTGCAGAGGTTTTTAACAACCTTCAAGGAGTTTGACAGTCTCATGGTTCTCTTGAACCCTCTCCCCAGAAAAATGCACATATAACACAAGTCTATATAAAACTTCATGGGGTTCATGAATCCCAAGGCCCCCTCTGGATTCTAAGGCCCCAAGTTTTAAGGAACCCCTGTATTAATGATTTGAGCAATGCATTTGCCCTAGGGAAACACACAGGGCAGGGGGAGATGGGTTGGATTAACCATGATGAGGAAGGGATAATTTTTTTTTTTTTTTTTTAAGGAGATAGAAGTTTATTAAATACACCGCAAGGGAATGGCAGGCAGGATAGCAAAGGAGAGATTGTCTGCCAACAATCATCATTTCTTACTATTTGATTTGGGGGTGGAAATTAATTCCCAGGGTCTCCCTGCATTTTCAAGAACAGAACTATTCCAGAGTCTAAGCCCCTATTAGGAGAGTGGGACTAGCAGCCGGCTGTACAGGGAATGAATGTACAGGGTTCCCACTCGGCCCATAAGGACTTAAATTTAGCTCCTCTTCCAGAAGCTTTACATTTGATTTGCAGTGAGGGATGGGGGGGGGATTTCTAATTTTGGTTTGACCCTCATGAAAAGGTGGAGAGCTCCTACTCCTTTTTTTTTAGTATAGGGAGCACCTCTAAGTATTAGATAATTAGGGTAAGTCCTTGGAATGCCCCAAGCAACCATTTCCTCTACAAATCCAATATTCCCTACCTCTAAATGTCTTAACAAAGAACTGCTGCAAAGTTTATCCAACCATTGCTTACACTAAAAAAGCAAGGGGTTTACCAAGATCCTTTTTCAGACATCCAGGAACTTCTTCCAGCCTTATTGGGGAAGTGAAGGAATCACTAAAAACCTATTTGTAGAAATGAAATGAGACTGTCAGTTGTCTAACCTAACAAACTGCCAAATTAGGTTTACAGTTTTGTTAATAGACTTTCACAGGGCTGTTGAGAAGCAGAATTAAATTTTAAGCTTCTGACTGTAGCCACTTTCTGCTCCCCAAACACCCAACACTGGTTTCTTTCTCCAGCATCAAAAAAAGAAAACCAAGGCACTAGAAAGCGAGCACACTTAGGTATTGAAGATAATTAATCTTTATATTTTGCCTGAACTGTATATTTAGCACACTAAAACCCATTCAAGGGAGAAATCAGCAAATTGAAAACTGTCCCATTAAAGATTGTTTTTTGCAAACTTACCAACTTAATGATTTCTTTACCCCCCCAATGCAATCACTTAAAATAAATCACTATTTTGAATTAGCTCTAGAAATCACACTGAAACTATGTTACATTTACAAATATTAAATTTATTATAGCTAGAATGAATTTAATGGTTCTCAGATTTGGCCACCTTATAGCTCCGTTTAAGGAGGGGATTTTTTAACAGAAAAATGCATTATAACTTGGTCAAGTTACTTACACATTAAAAAAAAAAAAAAAACTTCTAAAAAGAAAACAAGAAAAGCAACCCTTCAGTTTCACATAATTAAAGAACAGGAGAAAAGCACGCAAGCTACATCATAGCTAAATTTACCAAACCAACCAAAGCCGGGGGGATTTGCTCTTCTGATTATTGTCATAAAAAGGTCCACTGTCTTATATACACATGTGTATAATGTTACATTCCATCACTGTAAAAAGTCCCCTTTGCCCCCTCCCCCCAAAAAGTTTCAGTCTAGTCTCCAAACTTGGACAGCGGCGCTCGCTCCTGCTGCCGGTGCAGTTCGTTCTCCGTCAGCAGCTGGAGGTTCTCGGCGCGCAGCCGGTCCAGCTCTAGCTCCAGCTCCCGCACACGCGCGTCGTCGCCGCCCAGCCGCTTGCTTTCCAGCCGCAGCCGGTTATTCTCGTCCTCCATGCGCGAGAGGCACTTCTCCAGCTCCAAGTACTCCTTGATGAGCTCCTGCTTGCTCATGTTCTGCAGACTCTCCGCGTGGTACCGCTCGTAGGTCTCCGAGAAGTCCCGCTGCAGAAACTCGCTGCCGTCTCCTCCCATCCCGTCGCTGCCCCCATCCTCCTCGCCCGCTTCTTCCATGAAGTCCTCATCGCTGGTGTCGTCGGATTTGGCAGCGGCCCGCTTGGGGTAGAGACCGGTTTTGAGATCCGGCTCCTCTTGGTCGTGATCATCCATGAGGAACTGCGTGGTGTTATAGGGTGCGACAGGCTGGCCCTTGGCGAACATCTCAGCTCGAATCCTTGAAGCTCGCAGGCTCTGTTTCTCGTCGAACTTTTTCTTCTCCTCCCAAGTCAGCTTGTAGTACGGTTTCCAATGCCGCTTCTTCTTGGAGGGGCGTCTCCTATGTTTTTTCTTGCCCAGCTGTCTCTGCTGCTGTCCCCACGCCTCCTCGCCCCCTGCAGCAGGAGCCCCCAACTTGTTGGCCTCGGAATCATGACATGGCTGTGCGAGAGGCTCGGCCTCGGGCCTCGGTTCCCCCCCAGCCGCCGGCGGGGGGGCTCCGCCAGCGGACAAGTCGTCCCCATTCTGGCCCTTCTTGCTTGCTTGCGGGCAGCTAGGTTCTGGACAGACGGGGGTCTGCAGGAGAGGCGGCTGCGGCTCCAAGCTCCCTTCCCCCTCCTGCCCCGGACGGCCACCCGACTGGGGGGACGCTCTCGATTGCCACCTACTGTCCTCCTCGGGCACCCGCTCCTCCGCGCCTGGGGGGCGATCGGGGTTCCGCTCATCATGAACAGCAACAGCACCTGTACAGTTGCTAGTTTGAGGCTGGTGCTGGTATTCTGACAAGAGTGGCTCGGCCATGACTAATAGAGTCCTCTTCTCGAAGTTTGAAAAATTTTGGCTGTAAGTCCTTAAGGAAAAAAGCGGTTTTTCTTTTCTTTTAAAAAATGTCCAGCAGAGTCCTCTTCGGTCTGTAATTCCTGCAGTGACGCCTTTAGCCAGTCCTTCTGTAAACAAACTCCAATTGCAACTTGGGAGAGCTCAAGTCAGTAAAGGGTTAAGTGCCCACAGCGCGGCCAGCTAGCGGGTCCAAGGGGTGCAGCAGCAGTAACAGTACGTAATGTGCAAAGGGGGTGGACCTCAAGCCTCCCCGCAGAGCGCCCCCACGATCGAGGAGTTGGTGGGCAAGGAGATGAGGTTAAAGTCCAACGGGTTAAACCCAGCCCCGAAGGGGTTAAAACTACCCGATGACGCTGCCTCCGAGGGGCCGAATCCACAAAGGGTTAAATCCCCTGCCGCAGCGCCCACAAGGGGTTAAAGTCCCAGAGCCACCTCCTCCCACTTCCACGGGTGTCGCTCCAACCCGAGCTCCCAGTTCCCTAGGCCCGGCCGGAGCCTCAGCCGAGGACAGACAAACTCATCTCCCCTTTGGCTCGATGCTCGGCTCAGCTCAGATCTCCACCGCCTCCTCCTCTTTTCCCCCCTCCCTCCTCCCCCTTCCGACAGCAACTCTTCCGCCTCCTCCCCCAACTTCCCCTCCCAACCTGCCTCTCCACCTGCCAACTTCCAACTGCTGCCTCCCAGCCCTCTGCGCCCCTTTTATATAGAAGCCTGTCCGCCCCGCCCATGCGCATGCGTAACGGGGTCCCCGTCTCAGGAAGCTGGGAGTCGTAGTTCCCATCCCTCAGGCCCGCCGTCCTCGCGCGCCGTGCGACGTAGCCAATCCAAGAACGCGTAGGGGGCGACTTCCAGGCCGCCTCCTTCCATCGCACAGCCCTCGCTAGAGAAACGTGAGTGACCATTGGCCAGGAGTCACACGTCTCGCCGAAGAAGGAAAGCCAATCGCAGAGAAGATGGGGCGGGCTTTGGACCATACCATTCTGCTTCAGGAATACGAGAAGATTCGATGGCCTCTGAGGGCCTACACAGAATATTTTTATTAAAAGGTGCGTTTTAAAGGGTATTATCGTATTCTATCCTCAGCGGAAGGGTTCCGAAGGTCATAAACATTTGTTAGCTAAAGCAAAAATGGTTTATTCCTAAAAAGTAGTCCCTACAGTGTAAAAGAGGATTAAATCCTATAAAGAGAGATGTTGGCCTATGGCTAATAACTCTCGATTCTTAAGATTACAGGAATGGCTGCAACGTGTGTGTGGTTAATGCCTGGGACTGACATTTGCGGAAGGATATCGTGAACGTATTTTGAAAAAAACGAAAAGCGTATGAAGAAGTAAACAAATGAAGAATAAAAAGTGCCGCCTTAAAGGGACAGTGTGACTGCATTAGTGCAGCAAGCCTGGACTAGGCCTTGGAGGATGAGAAGGCAGGTTCGAGTCCCGGGTGATTTCCACCCTCGGATTGGCCTTGGGACCGCTGGACGAAAGTGGCCGAGCCCCAGTCCCGGCCTAGTCTTTCAGGGCCACGGCCGCCCCAGGACCAGTGCAAAACGGTGGGCCGGTGGGCCGTGACCGAGCCTCTCGCCCGGGCGGGGATCTGGAAAGCGCGGGGTGTGCACCTGGGGCTCCCAGGAGACCCGGGGTGGGAAGGCCTCGCCCCCGGGCCTCAGCTTCTGTCGAAGAAAATGGCCTCCTGGGGCCGACCGGGAACCTTTCCTGAGCTCAGACAAGGCAGTCCGGGCCAGATGATGGACCTCTTTGTGGGGAGGTGGGGGAGAAGGTTCAAAATTAATTCTGAGTTTAAATAATCAACCAGTCTCTCCATCCATAGAGGCTCTTCTCATCAGTGGGCGCTGGGCAGCACCGGGAGGGAACGGAGCCAAAGAAAGAGAAGGTCTTGCCCAGAAATGGGGGCAGGGGGATGCTGGCCCAGGACTTTGGGGGTAGACTCATGGGGGAGGGAAGGTGACACAGTCTCCTTGAAAAAATTCTCCAGATTCCAAGCTCCAGCCCAGAGGACAGGGCCGCGGAGTAGCCTAAACTCTCCGCTGTAATCATTTAGGCCAAAAATCTCAGTGTAGTAACAGCCTCTCCCTCTTACCACACACCCGTGACCCATTCTTATTTCTTTCTTAATAGCAACATCTTACATCCTGGCCTCTTTCTAACATATAACACTTTTGTACAATCATTTGACCCCACCACAGCCCAGTGAGTTAGGGTAGGAATGACTGTCTCCATTTTAGAGATAAGAAATCTCTGAGACTCCGAGAAATGAAGTGACTTGTCCAAGGTCACATGACAACTAAGTGGCAATTCTTGCTAGAACGAAGGTCTTTTTGACCCTCGTGTCATTTTTCTTTCACAAACAAAATTCTCTTTTTTCTCAGGAACTTTGGATTTAGTTCCTTTCTATTTCCAACAGCTTCAGCCTAATTAAAGCCCTCGTTTCTTCATTTAGTAAACATTTATTAGGAAGGAACAATGATGAATAAAATGTCATCCTTGCACATGGACAGTGTGGAGAGGCCATTAAACCACTGTGAGTCAAAACGACAAATGAAGAAAATCCTGGCAAGGAGCTTGTGAGCCAAGCTGCTCAGGAGTTGGGAATTAGGGACAGGATTCGTGGGGGACATGTCTTCTTGGCTCTCTAGGAAGGATGAAGGGTTTTTAGGCCCAGTAGCATGAAGAAGGACGTTCTATAAAGAGCAAGCGTCATGTCCAAAGAAAGGACTTGTCTGGGAACTCAGGAATGGTTCCATGGGGAGGTGGTGATGGGCATCCCCCAAGGGAGAAGCAAGCAAGAGTGCCTCTGGGGGCACATCCACCTGTTTTGAAATTGACCACTCCAGTCCCTGGGCTTCCGAGAAAAGCCTGCCCTTCTTTGTGCTCCTTCATCAGTCATGCAGGAGACTCCTGTGAGCAAGAGCTCCCCCTCACACCGCCAGCTCCCTGAGGAAAAGAGGTTTTGCAGAGAACTTGAATGGGAGTCAGAGATCTCTTTATTGTTACCACATTTTCAGACTCCAGAGGACTCCTGGGTACCCTCATTCAGGGGGATTGAAAGGTAACAGCTGAGCCCAGCCACCCTTAGTTTATTGAACAGGGCTCATTTGTCATGTGTGGGGAGCGGAGGGCAGAATGATAGGTTGTGGAATTCTAGAATTCTGTCAAACAAGAGGCCAGGCACCTTGATACTAGCTGAGTTTCAACCCATTGCCGGGCATTTTACATGTCCTGGGCATTTAAAACCCAGGACTGGGAACGCCTGGGTGGCTCAGTTGGTTAAGCATCTGCGTTCGGCTCAGGTCACGATCCCGGGGTCCTGGGATGGAGTCCTGCATGGGGCTCCCTGCTCTGCAGAGAGCCTGCTTCTCCCTTTGCCTCTACCTGCTGCTCCCCCTGCTTGTGCTCTCTCACAAATAAAATCTTAAAAAACAAAACCAAAAACCCCAGGACTGCCTTATAATGAGATCTTCATCCTCATTTTACAAACAAGGCAACCCAGGTTCAGAGCAGTTACGAAGCTTGCCCAAGTCCCACACCTAGTTGTGTGCCCATTCCTGCATCCCCAGCACCGCTTTGGTCCCACCCCTGCTGGGGTCCAGCTTTAGCACAAGGGTTTATTCAGTCTCTCCTGTGCCCCTGGGCTGGATCAGAGAGCACCAGGGCCTGTGTGTCTGCCCCGAGGGACGCCCTCCCCACCTTGAGAGAAGGACTGACGGAGTGACTTGAGGCTTCCAGTGGGTCGAATGATAGCCAGCCTCAGGTAGTGGTCAAGGCCCGGAGCGAATAGAGGGAACTCAGGGGTTTAAGGGTTTCCAAGAAGGGGCCTTCAGAACTGCCTCTTCCTCACCGAGGGCAGGAAGGTCCTGGGGTCCAGGGGGTGGCAGCTGCAGGGGTTCAAGGCTGCTGTGGCCCTCCGCAGTTGGGGCTCCTGGCCAGTGGCCTCTCACGCGCTAAAACTAGGAGGCGCTCAGAGTGGCGAGTTCCCCACCGAATACGGGCCACTGCTGGAGCCAGAGGGGCCCGAGGCGAAGGGGGAGGGGACGCGACAGGGTTGTCGCAGACCAGCGAGAGACCAAGGCCGCCAGGCGGTGGGAAAAAGAAGTTCGGAGTCCGAGCAGCCGGCGGCACCCGCAACTCTGTGCCCACGCGGGCGCTCTGCCCACCCCGACGGGGGCTCCCCGCGCCCGGCCCCGCCCCCACTCCTCAGGGCGGGGCGGGGACTAGGCTCCCGCTGGGTCTTGGCCTTCCAGAAAGTTCCCTGGGAAAGCCAGAGCGCGGAGGTCACGCCAGCTGTGGAGGGGGAAGCGGGCGGTGGGCACTTCCGGGGCCCCATCCCTGCGGCCCGCGCTCGACACAACGAGCAGCCGCCTTTCCCTCCGCGCTGGGACCCGGCCTCCGCCCGGGCCCCGCGGGCTTCCTCTCCTCCCCGCCCCCCAACCCCAGCTCGCCGGGCCTCCCCTCCGACGGGGCGGGGGGCGGGGCCGCGCCTGGGCCCCACCCCCCGGCGACAGCAGAGGGCCCCCGCGCCCCTCCCTCGGCCGCCCCGCCCGCCCCCCACCCCCGCCCCCCTCGGCCCCGGGCCCCTGTGCTCGCCGCTCCTGCTGCGGGCGGGGGGGGAAGACCGCCGGCCTCTCGGGACGGTCCTCGGGGGCGCTGGGGGAGGGGCAGGGAAGAGGCTTGTGCCTTGAGCGCCCAGACCCGGCTTCCCGCCTCACTCCGTGGGGACCCAGACGGCAGAAGATTAAGGTCTTATTTTATTTAGTGAAACATTCATTTGTAAGTGAATCTTCCGTGAAGACGTCCTGAGTGTGTGTGTGCGGGGGGAGGGAGGCCAGCAAAACGCAGCTCACTCCCCTCCCCGCCAACTCGGCCGGGCCTCCGGGCTTCCCTCCCTCAGCCTCTCAGCCAATCATTCTTCCAGGCCCCAGCCCAAGTCCCAACTTGCCCAAGAGCTGGCCCTCCACCCGGAGAGGCTGGGGTGGGAGAAGAGTCAGGTGATCCAGAGGGAGGGGAGGGCAGAGGCTGAGACCCGGCAGCCCCGCCCCCGAGTCACGGCCAACCCAGAACCCGGGACGTGCACCACTCTTACACCCTCACCAGGGAGCCTCGATGTTTGGGTGGGAGGGGAGAAGGCGTCCGAGTGAAGTCGCGGGGAAGGATGGGCTCTTAAATGCACCCCCCCCCCCATAAGGGAGCGGTGCAAAGGCAACACTGAGTCGTGGGGGGGACGCAGTTGATGCTGTTCTCCTAAACCCTAGGAAGGCTCAGGGCACAGCAGGACAGGTGGCTCATGGCCACCTTAGTTGGCTGCAGAGACCCCTCCACTGAGAGTCACCTCTTCTGGGTCCGAAACTGTCGGAAGAGCCACTGGACGATGAAGGGCCACAGGAGGAAGAAGAGCACCGTGGGACCCGAGAGCCTGAGGGGCCATGGCCGGGCACTGGGCGGGGTCCTCTGCTGCCAAGAGGGAGCGAGTCAGGGGCCAGCCCAGGCTTCAGCACAGACTGGGCCCTCCTGAGGAACCTGCTTCCAGAAGTAAGCGGGAGCTTCGTGTGGGGGAGCTGCCTCCCTAAGATTGTAAGAACGGGAGCAAAGAAGGCACTGCACCCAAATCTGCACCACGAAAAGGGAGGGGACCCTGGGGTTCCCAGTGTGTCCCTGACAGCTGACCTCCATTTCCCTCCCACATCCTCTGCCCAGGACAGTCCCAGGTGCCAAGGGGACTACAGGAGCTGCCTGGTGGAGAGACTGGCTTCCAGGCTGTCTCTTCTCGGCCACAAATCAGTGGCCCTGTTGGTGTGGCTTGAATACCCAGTATTATAAAGGATGTGCCACATACTTCAAATGGTGCTCAGATTTTCATTTCCAACTATCATCCTTTGCTAAAAGGAGCCCGGGCTCCTTGGAGAAGTGGCTAATTCCAGGTCTGGAGCAGGGAAGGTAGAGGTGAATGTGGGACATCTTGTACCAGAAAGCAAGGAAGCTTTTAAAGATTAATGAGGTCATGTTATGAGAACATAGGACCCAGCTTGAAAGGGTCTCCATTGACCAAAATTGTGACAGTGTAAGCATCACAAAGAATTAATTTCAGTTGACTGAAATACTGAATCTTTAAAATCCATTAGTCCATAATGATACTCAAAGTTGGAAATTTGTCACTATTGAGGTGGCTGTTAAATCAACTCCCTACTTTAAAATAGGTAATTAAAGAGAAAGAATTAAGCCTTTATTCTGCCTTTCCATAAGGCACTGTACTTCAGGGAACTGCTAGATGACGCGCTACAGAAAAGTGAAACCTAATATATGGTAAAGAAATAATAGAAATTAAAAATCAACATTTTTTCCAAATATTGATCCAGGCAAGGATTATCCATCAATTGTCAAAAATCATGTGGCCAGTGGGGTTAATGGGGAAGCTGGACATTCCCTGGCTCCAACGGTGATGGGATCCGACTGTCACCCCTTCATCTATGCTGGTGGTCCATGTAAGAATCATTTATGGTGGGACATCCAGATCTGTGTCCCCTGATGTGAAGAACATCACATCTGACATAATCTGGTCATGTAAACTAGCCACGAGGATGTAATCAGAAAGACCCAAAAAGGAACATTCTACAGGACCACTGCACTGGCCCAGTCCCGATAAGTCAGTAGCAAGGAAGAAGGGCTGGTCTGGATGAAAGGAGTCTTAAAGGACAGAGGACCCAAACGCAGCACGTTTTGACTGGACAGAGAAGCTGGCAAAGGCGATTTCAGGACAACTGGGGAGATTTCAGTTTGGATTGGGTGTTTGATAATATGAAGGACTTTGTGTGCTAAAATGTTGTCGTTTGGGCTAGGTACTAGAATGTTCTTATTTTTAGAGATGGAAAACCAGCTATTTCGGGGTGGAGTCTTTAAAATCTTCAGCATGTAAAATTAGCTAAAGGTCAAATAAGTAAATAAAGCCTCGAAGGGGTGGGCGTTGAAAGGTGAATCTGAGGAAATCCCTGTCACCCACATTGTCGAGGGGGTCAGGGGTCACCGAAGCGATCCCCCATATCCAGCAATTCAGCCGTCTCCTGCCCCCATGACCCCAGGCTTCTCAAGAACAGACCCACTCAGAGTCAGTGGTGAGTCCCAGCTTCGGAGGGAGACAGACCTGGGGCCACTCCCAGCTCCATCACTGGATGTTGTTAATAATAATAATAATAATAGTAACAATGGAGCCCATTGGAGAAGGCCTTCCTGGGCTGGGGGGGCATTATCTTATCTAATCCTCACAGCAGCTCTGTGAGGTTCCTCTGGGCTGAATTACCCAGCCTCTCAGAGCCTTGGTTTCCCCTTTGTAAAAGGGAAATGAAAAGCAAACCTAGTTCATCCGATGTGTGGATTAAATGAGATAATGTAAATCCTGTGTTTGGCACTCAGCGGGGGCTCCGAGAAGGGTGGCTGTGAGCCATGCTGCAGGAGCTCAGGAGCCCAGGTGTAAGGGGCAAGCAGATCTAGGAGAGGGGAGAGAGTGAGGGGTGCAAGGGCTGAACTGTTTGGGAGCAAACCCTAAATCTGGGAACGGAAGTCCTGACGAAGGGGCAACAGGGACCCCCAGCCCCAGTGCAAAGAGCACGCACACCCTGGCCTTCCAGACTGTTGGAATTAGCCCTCATGCTCAGTTTCTCTTCCAGCAGAGGGAGGTAAGAGCAGGAAAGGAGGGCCCTTCCCACTCTCCCTTCAGTCCCGCCCCCCCCCCCCCCCCCCCCCCCCGACTGCCCTGCTTGTGACACACACGAGTCACACCATTCTCTGCAGAAGTCAGAGATGTGGGCAGGTGGGGAGTTAGGACAAAAAGACGGAAGTGGCTCCATGAGGGGCCTGGAGTAGAGACCCGTAGCGTTCTGCCTCAATCTTGCCCTGGGCCTTGGGGGCAGCTCACCTGCTTGGGGAGGCTGGGCATGCTCTCTAGGCTCTGCAGTCTCCCCTGGACATCCCGCATGCTCTCTTGCAGTGCCCGAACTGTCCCCACCAGCCACGTGTCCAATTCCTGGGGCCCCAGCGCGCTGCCCTCTGCCGAGCACAGACACAAGGAACGGGGCTCAGGGGGCAACTCAGCTAGGGACAGGGTGGTGGCAGGCTGGGGCAGGTCTGGGGAAAAGTAATAGTAGAGTGCAGTCCCTTGTAAAGTGTGCCTTTTATAAAGTCCATTCGAGTGGCTGAGTAACAGGCTGCCACGGGTTTGAATCCCAGCACTGCCATTTAGCTGTGTGACTTTGGGTAAGTCAGAAACTTCCCTGAGCCTCATTTTGTCATCTGAAAATTGGGGGAAGAGGTCATTGCCTTCACAGGGCTACTCAATGACCTGCTTACTCAGAGGAAGAAAGGAAATAATATTTATGAAAGTACCCCTTAAAGGACATGGCACACTGGAAGTTCTAGAAGGAGACAGGACAGAAATCACTGTCCTTTGACAGTCTCACATGGGAAGCCTACAGAGAGGGGGCTGGGCAGGGACTTTGCCCATCCAGGCTGGTGTCTGGCTGTTTGGCAAGTGCCCAGTGCCAGACTTTGACCTCCGCCCCAAGAGGGCAGTCAGGGGAAAGCCTGGGGCACACCAGAACCAGAGGGAATGGCAGAAGCGGGTGAAGGGTCGGGCAAGGGCTCACCTTTCTCTGCAGGGAGCAGGGAGCTGTTTCTGGTGTCAGGCTCTCCTCCAGGGGCTCCCTTCTGCTCTGTCCAAACCTGCTGAGATGAGGCACAGGTCCAAGGGTGGGGGTAGGGCAGCAAGGGCCCAGTGGGGTGGGGAAGGCAGGGAATGATGGGTAGTCTCACCAGCTCAGGCTCCAGTTGCTCCAGGGAATCACAGAAAACCTCGGAGTCCAGGTCCCTAGGTGGCCGGGACTCTGGGCAAGGGGAGGTAACATTAGTGACAGAGGGAGGCTATAGAAGAAGGAGAGGGGTGTGCAATGGGGCAGAGGCAGCTGCTCAGGGGGCACTAGAGACAGGAGGCAGAGACAGGTCCCAGGAGTGAGGTCCTGGCACTGGAATCCCAGATCCTGCCCCCCGGCCTTTGCAAGCACAGGAGGTCTCAGTATCTGTGAGCATGAGGCGTGGCATCCAGCCTTCTCCCCTTACCCACCCCACGGGAAGCCCCCCACCCACCCCTGCTCTGGGTTTGGCTCTCTGTCCCTCCGGCCCAGGCACTGACCTGGACTGGGGGGTGCTGGTTCCCTGGGGAGGCAGGGAGGCTCTGGGGCAGCCCCAACATCTCCATTCAGTACCTGCTCCCTCCAACCTGCTGAGACATGGCACCCAGAGGTGGGGCTGGGAAGAGGCTGGTGCTTCCCAGTGAGATCAACCCCTGCTCCCCATCAGCTATGAGCTCTGCCTGAGACCCACGCCAGCAGGGGCACTGGGTGGAGTCCCTACAGGGACATCACCTGGAGCCCTCTGCCCCCAAATTCCCCCTCCAACTGAGCAGCCCCCTCTGCCTGGACCTAAGAAAATTCACTCAGCACTTGTGGAGCTCACAGCCTGGGGGCCTGACCTGTGACCCTTCTCAGGAAGGTTTCCGGGGGCCTCGGCATATCGGGGATCACCTGGTACAAGGGCTCGAAGTGAGCAAACATGTCCTCTGCCACCTCGCCCAGGGGCACTGTGTCGATCACCTGTGGGGGAGGGGGTCTGTTGGGTAGGGGCTGCTACCACTACCACTACCTACCACTGTCCTCCTATCCCCCCTTGAGCCAGGTCCCCTCCACCCTGCTCCTGCCCTGTCATGCCCCTCCACCCTGTGCCCCGTCAGGGACCAGAGACACGCATGGTTGGGGAGACAGCATGAAGGTGGTAATTCCTACAGGTGTGTCAGTGTGCAGGAAACATAATGGGGGTCAGCCCTGGAAAGGCTGGGGACAGAAAGAAGCCTGCAGCCTCTCCCTACCTTCTGAGCCACCAGCTTCATCTCAGTGATGTAGGCAGACATGGCCTCCTCCCTGCTCATCTTGCCCAGGCTGTTCCAGGCATCCCTGGGGGGCAGAGAGCTGTGAGAGGCTGGTTGACAGCTGAGGCTTGTTTGCCCGGCCGGTAGGGAGCTCACCACTTATATCGTCCGATTGGGTCCCAGAACCCAGGCCGGGGGACCAGGCAGGGTCCCATGGTAGCTTGCTTGTAGTAGCTGTAGAATCTCAGCATCTCTTCGTAGGAGGGGCGGTAAGAGCCTGGGCAGAGGGGTGGGAGTGGAAGGCAGAGCATCATCCTCAGGGAGATGGGATGAACCACCCTTGTAATGGGTAGAGATGGCGAGGGCTCCGACCCAGCGGGACAGGGGCAGGAGGCAGACGAGATCCCCAGGGCAGCCCAGGCAGGGACTTATCTGCATCAACTGCAGGGATCAGAGGCAGACCCCAATCTTCTTGACCCCCAAATGCAGGTCCCCGTGCCCTCACCATTCTTAGGCAGGTTCTGAATGACACTGACTGCGGCCTGGAACTGTTTCTGGCAGTCTGGTTCTGGGCTTTCATTCTCGGTACCCATACCCAGCGGCTCCGAGCCCTGGGGACCCACTTTTGAGCGACTCTGCAAGAACAAGCCTCCGTGTGAGCAGACCTCCACGGTCCACCCCGGCACACACCTCCGTAAACCACTGATCCACTTTCCAGAGGAGCAAACAAAGCTCTATACCTGAGTGAGTGAGACACCCCGAGAGGTCACAAGCTGCGGCTGAAAAGACTCCTTTTCCAACCCCAGGGGAGCGTGGGTGGGGCCCGGGTGGGCGGAGAGGACCCCGGTGGGTGGGTGGAGGCAGGTGCCAAGGGTCGCTGTCCCTCCCTCTCTAGATGCACCTCTCCAACTCCTAAACAGGAGAATGGGCAAGCCAAGAGGAGTCAGGGCGGGGCCAACAGTCTCCCACCCTGGTCCCCCACCCGCTCTGCCCTGGGGTCCCCTACCCCAGCCGCTCGGCCATCAGGCACTCACCCTGCAGCGCCCACTACCCGGACTTGGGCGCTCTGTCGCCACTAGGCCCGCGGCTTCCGACTGACCTCCGGGCCCAATCTGACCGGGATGTGGACGCCGGGGGGAATTTAAGCCAATGAGAGAGCCCGTTTCAGCTTCTTCTTCTATCCCTCAACCACTCAGCGCGGTCCTTTCAAGATAATGCAAATAGTTTAGCTGTGCGTCTCCCAATCAGTCGAGGCGGATCCGCCGGCCGGCTCCCCGACCTTGTGGGGGCCAGAGGAGGGAGGAAGCGCCACCTGGTGGACATTGTGAAACGACGCGGAGTCCTCGCGCCCCCTGGTGGAAGCCCGCGTCTGGCAGCTGAACCCAGGTCCTGCAGAACCGAGCGACTCAACTCAGTTCCCCCGACCCTTCTAGGCGCTGGGGATAAAAAAAAAAAAAAAAAAAAAAGGGAGCCATGCCCTGGAGGAAGAGGAGGTGCTGGAGGAGGGGCACTGGAGCTGAGTTTTGGAACACGTAAGTGTACGCCAGGAGAAGAATGAGGAAGGTCATTCCTGGAGGAAGGAGTTGCAGGATCAAAAGTACAGGAAGAGTATCCCGAGAGGGGTGAGGACCCAAACCAGTAGGCCGAACCTCTCGGTCGAGGATATTTGAAAGTGGGCTAGAGCACGTAGGTGGCAAATCTAGGTCCTCGGGAATTAAGCTTTCTCTTTGAGGTGCCACACTCTTGGCCGCCGCCGAGGGGCGGTGTGCTCCCGGCTCTCCGCACCCAACCTAGGGCAGTTGCAAACCCTAACAGGGTTAGTCTCCTGCCATCCCCCACTTCGAGCACGGATAGTCTGATGGTTTCACATATGGCAAGTGAACACATGAGGCGGTCACCAGGACCCACACTCGACGTTGACCCACAGGCTGATGTCCCGGACCTCTACACAGGGTGCGACGGCCTTCCCGGGGCAATCGAACGCCCCCTGGGGCGCCAACCCAGCCAAGCCTCGAACCCCGAACCGAGTTCAGCCGGGTATTCTAGACTTAGTGCCACCCCATCTTCCCCAGCTTTGAGACTTCTGCCACTGAGGGACCAGCAACTGGCCTGGCTCGGAGAGGGTTAATCCTATGACGTCACAGCAAAGGCTTCCTACCCCCACCCATCCCTCCCCCCTCCCCCAACCCTCCACTTTGGGCTGCCCTCCCGCCTGGCTCAGCTCTCGGGGTTCTCTCGGCTTTCCAGGCCGGCCCGAGGACCCTTGGCCCAGCACGAGCCGCCCCGCAGACTCGGTCCCCTGTCTGGCTCCCTCCTAAGGCCTCCCGGCGGGACAGGGAAGGAAAAGATGGAGAGGGGTCCTGAGTCCGCCTCGAGTCAGGATCCAGAGAACGGAGTGTCTGTGGCAGAGGACAATCCTCGCCCCTCCGCTGGCCCCCCACCCCCCGAATAGAGGCTCGGGTCACCGGTGGGGCCGGGAGCCGAGGACCGCTTGGAGAATGCGGAGGCGGACTCGCGAGCGGCGGACCGACGCGGAGGCTCGGGGGGACGCAAGCCGGCCCCCGTCCCTTCCCACACCTCGCGGAGGACACACCTCCCGGCCTGGGGTCCCCCCGCCCCCCGCTCCCCGCCACCGCCCCGCACCTCCCCCGGCGCCGTCCTCGGCCCCGCCCCTCCCCTGCCGGGCCCTCCTTCTCCCGACCTCGTCCCTCCTTCTCTCCCCGCTCCCGACACCACCTCTCTCCCACTCCCTCCGGGCGCCGCTAAGTTTCTGCGCTCGGGACCGCGCGTAGAGCCGGGGCCGGGCCGGAGCGGCGCCCCCGCTGCCTTGGCCTCGAGCGCAGACCCCCGGCCCGGCCCCGGCCCCACCGAGCCATGCTGTGCGGCCGCTGGAGGAGCTGCCGCCGCCGGCCCGAGGAGCCCCCGGTGCCGGCCCAGGTCGCGACGCCCGTCGCGCTCGCGTCCCCGGACGGCGGCAGCAAGAGGCCCGGGCTGCGGGCGCTGAAGAAGATGGGTCAGTGACGGACGGGGGCGTGCGGGGTGGGCGCGGACTGCCGCGGGGGGCCGCCTGGGACGGCGGGGGTGTGCGGGCGAGCCGTCGTGGGCTTCCCGGGCGGCGGGGGTCGGAATGCCAGCACCGTTCCGGCTGGGGGGTCGCACCTTCGGTCACCCGACGTTCCGGGGCCGAGCGAGGCGCGCCGGTGGCCTTCGCTGCCCACCAGGAGGCGCCCGCCGGGCGTGCTGGAGTGGGAATTTGGGCGCCGGGCGAGGATCGGGGTCCCGGCGGACCTGGTGCATAGAGTGGGGGAGACAGGCTGGGGGTGTCCCTCACCCGCCTCCCCAGCGCCCTGGGCCTTCCAGGGTCCGCGGGCGCCCCGGGCACCCTGGGTTCTTGGCCGCCCTTAGGGGGGCAGGGGAGCTGGGGAAGAGGCCAGCCCCTCAAGCCAGTCCTCCAGCCCTGCAGCCCCCACAGGGGTTGCAGCAGCGACGCAGCACTGGTAGGACTGGTCGAACTGGTGAGAATACTGTCCTTAAGTCAGAAAGGCAGAGTCTCAGGTTTGGGGGACGTGACTGCAGGGAAGGAACGTATGTAGGCTGTGGCTCATTAGGCATCTCCCAGAGTCCGACTGCATCGGGTGGTCACAGAGGCGGCATCACCCAGTCTTCCTCACTCTCCGGAGAGGTACCTGGTGTGATTCCCATTTCACAGATGAGGAAACTGACTCAGAGAAGTGGAAGAATTTGTCAGTGGCCACACAGCTAGTTAAGGGCAAGGGCTGGCATGGAGGCTGTGCGCCTCCACACTGCCGAAGGGACCGCTCAGAGCCTGGGCAAAGTGTGGCCGACTGGGAGTGGGGAATGTGTGCGAGTGTTGTAGAAAACGTGCCGTACCATGAAACTGGAACGGTGTGTTCGAACTGCTGTAGGTAAATAGTTAATGATGGAGAGGTGGGTGTGGGGCTGGGGGAACAGGGCAGGGCTGCCCAGGAGACCAGTGTGGATCTTGGGGCAGAATTCAGGGGACCGATTGCCAGTCTTGCCTTCTCTTTGTCACTGCCCCCCACCTTGTTCTTACTTCTACTTCCTGTCACTCATGCGATCTGAATTGACTGAGCTCTGTCCATGTTCTGAGCACTGAACCTTGCACTCTCCTTACGGAGACATAAGACACATGATCTCCGCCTTACCCTCCAATCATTCGTGCATTCGGCAGACATCTATTGAGTGCCTATAGTATGCTCTGTCCTGGGATTCAGCAACAAATAAGACAGACACAGTTCTGGCCCTTTAGAGAATGGAGGCATCAGCAAGGAGGGCAGACAATGAGGCAAAGAAACCATACTAGGAAGGGAGGGGACAAATTAGATGCTGGGGAGCCGGCGAGGGCCCAGGCTGCACCCCAGAGCCAGAGGGAGACTGGAGCGAGGCGTGGGGGAGAGGCAGGTGGGGGCCCGATCCTCAAGGCCTCTCCTTATAGAGTTATGGATTTGCCCTGGGGACAGCAGGAGCCCCAGAGGGTCTCAGGTAGGAGGAGGGGAGGCAGGGCTCAGGCAGAGTAGAGGCACGTTGGACGAAGGCAGGGGTGAATCAAAGAGAACCATAGGAGGGAGGCTGAGGAATCAGTTGGTCAAGCTATGGTGGTGCTCGGACTTGGGCCGGCGCAGCCGAGTTCGATTCTAGAACCATCTAGGAGGCGGACTGGGCTGTACTCTGCAGTTGGTGGGATCTGAAAGGTGTCTCTGGTGGGTGGCAGTGTCATTCTCTGGGCCTTGGGGAGAGGAGGATGGCCGTGGGGAGTTGAGGTGCCACCGAGACATCCGGGGCTGGTGTGGGGCCGGAGAAGGAGAAGCAGAGGTGGCGGATGCTGTGGGAGGCCTGGGGTGCTGCCCCCACATACCCACCTGCTTCTTCATTCCACACACGTTTGCTTAGCCCTGTCAGTGTGTCGTGGACCTGTGCCAAGGGCTGGGGCCACGGAGATGAATATCACAGCACTTTGCCCTCGGGGAGCACACAGTTTAGTAGCAGGAGATACTCGCGGACAGGTAATTACAGGCTGAGCCCAGGACTCACCCTCACGGCATGAGTAAAGCTGCATGGGGGCATCCCATCCTAGGGACACTGGCAGGACCCGTGTGGGTGTCAGAATGTCACCTGGGCTGTCCTCCCCTCCCACCGCTGCCCTGTCCTGCTGAGTGACTGCCGAGAAAGGAATGTCCAGTTTCTGGGGAATGCCCCTTCCCCAGGCCTCACTGACTCCAGGAACAGGGTGGACTCACAAGCCAGGTGTCCCGGGGCCCAGCCTGTCAGGCCATCAGGGCCAGGCCCACCACCCAGGGAGCTGCCACCACCACAGCTGCCGGGACTCCTCCCCAGATGGCTCTCAGCGCTGTCCCCTGTCACGGTCATGGCCACACCCCTTGAGCTAACAGACAACAGATTTTATTCCAGGTCAAGAGACTAGGGCAGGGAGTGGCTTGGAGGTCAAAGGCTCAGAGGAGCCCGAGGGAAAGAAAGGGCTTTTGGGGTCATCTTGAGGGGGAACTGGGACGATGGGGAGGAGGGAGGAACACCACCTCCTGTCCCCCCCTTCCCCCCGGGGTTGCAGGCTTAGCTGTCCCCAGGAAGCCAGGGAATAGCTGGAGAGGAGCTCAGTGAGTACCTGCGGAGCCAGACGGAGTGCTCGGCTTGCTGAGCTTGCGTCTGGCAGGAACCTGCTTAATCCTTGGCACCCGGAGGAGACGCTGCTGCGGGCCTCACAGGGCAGATCAGCTGGCGGGGGGGCGGGGGGGGCGGTAGTCTCCAGCCCGAGGCCCACATGGCTAAGAGGCAGCCGCCAAAGCCTAGGTTTCAATGTTGGGCTCTTTATTGCCAGAATTAATGAATACTAATTAACACCTTTATAACACTGAGTGGGGGCTTTTCACCTATTAACTCCTTTAATGCTCACAATTGTATGAGGTATGTGGTACCATAAGCCTCATCTTACAAATGAGAAACTGAGATTGGAGAAGTTCAACGCTGAGAAGGAGCTAAGAGAGGATTTGAACCCAGGCGTCTGGCCCGAGGTCCAAACTCCTATCACAGTGAGGGAGTGAGCGATCTGTGCCTGGACGTGGCCTCCTCTCCCCGACAGAGGCCCTGCCAGCCCCTAGACCTGTCCTCATAGGCTTACCACATAAAGTACAGGCTGCCCCGTTAAACGTGAGTTTCAAATAACAGATCATTTGGGACAAACTCATACTAAAACATCACTTGTTGTTTATCTGAAATGTGAATGTAACTGGGCATCCTGAATTTTATCTGCCAGCCCTATCTCCCCAGAGCCCCTGACGCTCCGCCCTTGCCCCTAATCCTCCCGGTGAGCAGAGCTGAGTGGGCAGAATCCCGTTGCCTCTCCTCCCCGGCCCGCACGCATCCACCAAGTGCCACGGGGGCCAGAGGGCTCTCCCTATGGCCTGCCCAAGATGTCTCCTGCAGGGTGAGTGGGGCTGCCGTGCGTGGAGGTGGCAGGTGGGGGTCCTGGCAGGTGCCTGGCCTGGTGGGAGGGAGAGTTGGGCGGCCGTGCTGGCTAAGCCGGGGCATGCCAGGCAGGACTAGGGGGCTGGCCCGGTCATGCCGTGTGGCCTCCCTCACCTCTCCTCCTTCTTCGGCTCTGGGGAGGCCCCCTCCTACGACCGCTGCCCCCCAGATCGGCTTCACGCCTGTTCTGGCCCTGCCCGGAAGGATGCTGCCACCATCAGGAGCACTGGGTCCGGCCAGGGACAGGGGAGGCACCGCCTGCCTTTTCTGACTGTGTTGACTCTCCCAGGAATGTTACGGACTCTGGCGCTGAGCTCCACTGGGCCCTGGCGCTGGGTGTGGCAGCCAGCCCTGGCGAGGGGGGACAGCCTTGGTACCTGAAGAGCTGGGGCTGCCTGCTGGCTGGCGAATTAGGCTGGGAAGGGGTCTGGGACCCCTCACCATCGCGTGTTCCCTCCCAGAAGCATCGGTAAAAGCTTCTCTTCCTCTCCTCCCCCACTTGGCATGAAGCTATACGCTGTTGCTATTCGCTGCATTCTCACATTCCTGCTGGAGCCCCGGGTGCCCTTCCTGAGTGTGCAGAGCACGCGCACACACCCCTGCACACTCCCCTTGCTCGAGACCTACCACTGTCACGCCCTGCTGCCTACATATTACCCCTCTTGTCTACACTCGCTGTAACCCCACAGCTCACCCACGCTCACCCCCACCGATGGCCAGCTCTGGCCTCTGCCCACCACCACACGGCCACGGCCCCTGCGTCCTTCCTGGCCTGGGTGACCCACACTGTTGTTGGCACACGCAGCTTGCCCTCTCATAATTCCAGTGGCCCATCTATGAAAACAGGCCGGGGGTGGGGGGTGGGTGGGTTGAGGATCAGGGATGGACCTGGCCTCCCCCTGGCCCTTCCAGCCCTGCCACTGAGAACAGCCTCCTGCCCCCGGCCTTGGCCCCTGACACAGAACTGCTCAGGCCTCAGACCACACACAGACCAAACTGCCCAGGCTGAAGGTGATAGTCGGGAAACCGGGCTGTCCATTTCTCACCTCCCCCTGGCCCGTCTCTGGGGGCTGAGATAAGCAGTTGGCCTAGAGAAGGTGTCTGAGCCCCAGCTGACAACACTGAACTGGGCTGGAGAAGGGCCCCGCTGGAGACCACGAGACTGAGGAGGGCAGATGTGTGGGAATACCTGGGCCCCTCTTCCCTCCCCGGCCCCCGCCTCACTTTATTATGATTTAGTGAGTGCCCACTGCGGGCCAGGCCCTAAACTGAGCGCCCCTGCGCGTTAGCCCCCAATTCTCAATGCATTCTGGATCCACCACCTACAGACTCAGGACCCTGGATACGTTAGCTGCTCTGTTGGACAGCTTTATTGAGATATTAATTCACATATCATACAGTTCACCCATTTAAAGCATACAGTGGTTTCTGGCCCATTACGTTACTATTTTTTTTTTTTTAAGATTTTATTTATTTATTTATTTGACACAGAGAGAGAGAGAGAGAGAGA